>NC_142800.1:61398140-61698140 GCF_049724085.1 Artemia sp. Qi Xiang Cuo
AGAGACTACCACAAACAAGAGTGGGGCTACTACCTCCTCAAATCCTGAAGGTCGTGCTAGTATTATGCTTTGCTGAAAATGATACATATTTTCAATAAATCGTTTAATCCATTGCTTTTAGTTTTCGTTTGCCATTTCTTGCCGTATCGAGTACATCTTTAATAATCCAACATTTTAATAAATGATGGAAATAAAGAGTTTTTACCCACAATTAGGCTTTGTCTGTGGCGGAACTACAGCACATTCGAATACTTTAGCGCTATTAAAATCCTTGAGTGAGATGGGTAAAAAAAATTTTTACATTTTATAGTAAGTAAGTCTTTAACGTTTCGTCTTTAAGTTCCAGCCAATGATCAATTTGAAAGCAGTGGAAACAGAAATGACACTATACAACGACTAACAGTTTCTCCGGAGTAATTTTAAAATCCCAATTAGGTAATTTTTCGACGCTCATAAAACAGCTTACATTTTTGTCCTTTTACTCATGAAGCCTAAAGCCAAGCGAGTATATTTTGTCATAGAGATTGTATATGATCAGTCGGTAGGTTTCATTAAAAGATGACAAATTTTATACATAGTTTGGTAAGCACATCCCGTTTTATCTCACAATTGGGATCAGTTAAACTTTCAAAGAAAGTTTTATTCGGCGGAGGGGGAAAGGTGACAGAGAATTTTGTCTTTGAAGGAAGGGGGCAAGCTGTTTTAAACCAGTCCTCACAAAAGATTCCACCTACGGTAGTGATTTTGTTTATACACCTGTCATCTAACAGTCACTTTGGCGAATGTAGCTGGCTATTGGCTAATTTTCTATATATTATCTTTGCTAATTATTGCTAATTATCTTGGCTAATAATATTATCTTTGGCTTTGGTTAATATAATACAGTTTGGTTAATAAGATGCTGTTCAAAGGTGGTATATTTTTGGCAACCTTTTAGTAGTGTTAAGTTTGAGCAAAAAAGAGTTTGAGTTGAATAGTGAAAGGGTTATTCTCTTACAATTTTTACAGGCTATGTTGCAATGTTTTTTCGCAAGTAATGGTCAATATAAAGAAACATATGAAAAGTACTTACTTCTGTACTGGCTCTGTTTTTACTTGTTCCATTTAATTGAGAAATTTGTAGAAGTTTTCTTTTCAACAGTTCTAATTGTTCATTACATTTCTGGTTCTGTTCTCGTAAGTGATGGTTCTGTTCTTCAAGCTAAAAAAAATCGGACAATGGGATAAAACTGATCATTTATAAGCTTGTGGAAGGACAACCAGGCAAAGTTTTAGACTTCGGCGTTTCTCATTAAGTTAGTTGGAGCGTAGATAGAGACTTAATTTGTTTTTCTATTGAGTAAAGGCGAGGAGTGGAAAAAGACACGAAAATTTATTGAAACTTGTAAAAGGCAGATATATCTGCATTATACATTAGTTTAAATGTGAATCTTTGTTACTTTACATTAAATATTTATATTTAGATTTTCACCTTTTAAACAACTTCTTTTTTATAATCGGGATCCAAGAGGATAAAGAATTTCAGCTCAAAATGTCAAAAGCACCCTTTCCATTACTTTCTGTTCGTTTTTTTTATTTTTCTTTATTTTTTTTTGTTCTTTTTTTTCAAGCTAAACGGTTAAAAAACAAATGCTTGATCTTCAGTTTTAATTTCAAAATCTTGCCAGAGTATTTTTTTTTCTTTACTCGATTTCTGAAACTTCAAATTGTCTAAGAAGATGTATAAATCTTTCTATTTGTATATTTCTTTCTTTTTCAAAAGAAAAACTAACGCAATTGAATACGAGCTTTAGCGTCAGTCTGGAAAAGGGAGACAAAACTTAAAATTAACGACGTCCGAAGGCACATTTAGGGAAAGTTTCAAAAATTCTAACCTTTTTGTCATTAAATTATCTGGAAAGCGGAAATAACAGACGAATGACATATTAAATGAGAGATAACAAACTTTTTGCTGATTGGATATGGACAAAGAGGGAGAAGAAAAACAAGAAAGAAAAAAACGTTAAACATTCAAATGGTGGTTCTGTGTCTCAGCCTGGAAAAAAGAAAGTTGATAAAACGAAAAAGAATTTTCGTGGACTATATATCTATACATTTGTTTGTCATTCGGAAGAATGACAGAAGACAAAAATATTGGACGAGATAACCCAATTAGATTTTAGTAGATAAAGACGAAAAAGAAAAAAGACATATCTAAGAAGTCAAACGGTTATTTTTCTTGTTAAAAAAAAAAGAAGAAAAACCAGAACTGGGGAAAGTTCCATGGATCCCTAGACATTTTCTTATCAAGTTAATGGGACGCAGAAAATCTAAGATGAATACTATGTTATATGAAAAACTAAAACTTTCTTTCATTAGATAAAGAGTGGACAAAAAGGAAATCAATAAAAATAATGGCTGATGGAAAACCCAGCATTTCGAATACTTTTCAGAAATTCAATAGTTTATTCTTTTTAAATTCTATTAAACAAACCTGAAATAACAATATAGAATATTTTTCGTCTACAAGAATGTTTTAAAGAAAAATAAAAAAAAAGAGATAGAGAAAGAGAGAGAGTGAGAGACAGAGAGAGAGAGAGAGAGAGAGAGAGAGAGAGAGAGATATGGAGAGTGAGCACAATGAAAGTTCTTCTAGCCCTTTTTCTCAGTAATTTAGTGAACAAGCATAAAAAGCCTGAGGAAATATCAAATACTGTAACAGATAATGAAATAGTCTTTGTTGGATCAAGATAAAGAGGATCCCATTTTGTCTATCAGTGGAACGGTTCCACTAGTTTCAAAATTGGTCTAATCATTCTCGTAGATAGTAAAATAATCGAGATATACATACATAAGAAAATGAATGACAAGGAAACATTTTCAGATGGATCACATGGCGTGAAAAGAAAAAAGAAATTTTCCTAACTACAAACAGTGATAATTATAGGCCACACCTTTATACAGGCCACACTTATACAGGCCACACCTTTATACAGGCCAAACTTATACAGGCCACACCTTTATCAAAATAAATGCAATTTCTATGTTTTGTTTTTTTCACCTAATTTTTCCCCTTCTCCTGTCTTCTTTGCTACAAGCTTTCTAGCACTAGTGTTTTTGATGATGGTAGTTGCTGCATTTGCCATTCCAAAAATTTACTAGACAAACAGGCAGCTAGTTTATACCCCAGGCAAGAATCTAGTGATGAACTTTCTTAGTAAGATAAGAAACGGCTAATGATCTTATACTTAATCTAAGCAAAACGGGTGGAATCAACAAATATAATGGACAACAAAGGAAAATATTTCGGCAGAAAAACGATTTGGATTAGCTTATGAATGCCGAGAAGGAAAACAAACGATTCAGTGGATCTCCATCCCGAAAGACAGGACACGTCTAACAGAATAAATTTACAAATTTTACAATTTTCTAAACAAACACGACCGTTCCCCGGTCTGATCAAAATCTTTTATTTCAAACCTCTACCTCCTTCCTCCCAGGGTGAAAACTAGGTAACAAGAATTGAAAATCATGTATGATAAAAATTAAGGGTCTCTGAGTTTATACATATTCTCAGAAAAGGTATCAGTGACCGTGCTGATTTTATTATCCTCTTCTTCATTTTTGAAGACATGTATAGAAAAAAGATATATTCACATGTCATATTTTGTTTCGTAAAAGAATATCTGACAATACCAGAACCTCATCAGGAGCCGGCATGCCACCAGTACTTTACCCAGTTCATTCACCAGATCTCAAATGTGTGTTAAGCCTTCGTTTCAGGGAAATAACAAACGGCTTTAATGGATAACGTCCTCGGAGAATCGGTCCCAGATAGAAATGCAGCACCCAACAGAGCTCTTTTTCAAGTACTCTGACCCGATTTTTGCTCTCTAAGATGTTTTAGCAAGGTCTATGCCTATCTGTTGTTTAATCATCTTGACAATCGGTTGCAAAGGGAAAAAAAAGCTATAATCGTACAAGACAGTTGTTGGCAACACATCAAACCTTGGCTTTACAGGCAGCAGTTATTCTCTGACAGCACTATATCTTGCCCTACTAGCCCTTTTTTGAATGATTTGAAATTGGGACTAGTGAGTTTTAGCAGCCTAAGCATAAGGCAAACAGCCGTACACGATCTTTGTCTTACCAGAGCTTATAGATAGGAATTATCAAGCTGAATAGACTTTATGACACTTTTGGAGCAAGGGGGACACGTTTGAAAAACTTTTGGAGCAAGGAGGACACTTTTGGAAAACTTTTGGAGCAAAGAGCTCCATAAGGTTTCAGGCACTCGGGCCCAATCAAGGTGAAGGTTCCAGGAAACAACAACTGAGAACTGAACACCCTGGAGGAAAATTCATGAACTCTCTTACAAACAACAGTTCAATAGGAACAAATTCTTTTATTTAACAGTGAAACAAAAAAATCTCTGGATAGTTTGATCACATATACTGTGGCCGTCATCAGCAGATAAACTACTGACGAGTTTATCTGTTGATGACGGCAACTATACATATGGCCGAAATATCCAGCTTAATTCTTAAAGATTAGTTTGGGATCGCAGTAGGGGCTTTACGATCGAAAGATAAATCCTTATTTTGTGTTTACGAAACTAAAATTGACTTTTATAGTCTCTAGGAGATGTAATTGAAGGAATAATAGGGGAAAATTACGTTATAATAGAGTATTCACTTTTTGGTATAACTTCTTGGGGTATTTTGTCGTTGGTAAGGGTTCTAATAAAATTGCCGAAAAGCAACATATACAAACAGGGATAGCTGTTCTACTTTTAACAAAGTTCTACGTTTCACAATTTAGCCCCTGGACGCGTTAACTTTAAAGGAGAAAACAGCCTTGCGGTTTGAGGGGCAATATATTTGGTAGAAAAAGCAAGGTTTAATTTAGAAATCATAGGCAGCGCAATAGCACTGCCCAAGTAAAGAACGATGTTGGCACAATGTTTTTTTTTTTTTTTTGGGGGGGGGGGTTCTTTTAGACCAGGGCACTTCGTATCGAAGGAGCTGTCGTAGAAACTTCGGAAAGGGCTCATTCGATTCGAAATTGGAAGGGCTTGTGCCCTTTTTAATAGCCGACAGTGATTGTAAGGCAACTAACACATCTTTCACGCCCACCATTTCCCCAAACACATCCAATCAAAATTTGACCGAATAATTAGCGAAGAGACAACCGTTCGAATAACATGCCAAGACTATTCCTTCCTATACTGAAATATTAGAGCAACAGTTACAGCAAAGCAATAAGATGTGATGCAATCAGCCAAGAATGTTGTTGATTTCAAAACACCTTTAAAGCTAAATCCTGAAATGTTAAAAAACAAACATAAAGAAATCATGAATTGCATATATTAGCATAGGAAATAAAATCCTTCTTCCACAAGCTCTTGAAGCAAGTCTATTACTATGCTCCCTCAAGGTAGAAAAGGAATACTCACATCTCTTAGCTTATTGGTAACCCATTCCTTGATTTTGGCTGCTTTTGCTTCAACTTGTTTTGCTTCTTGAAGCCGTAAGCGTCTCTGAAAAAAAAGAAAAGGTTTAGTTTTGTTTTTGTTTACATTTTTATGTACACACATACCCGCCGGGGCCCGGCACTCGGCACGCGGCAGGTTTCTATATATGGATTATCATTGTCGCTTGTCTTCTAACCCCAGACGTGAGCCTCTTCTTGATGTCATGAAATCACCAAAAGTTTGTTACAACCACCCTGGGAAAAATACGAATTCTTCCTTAAAGTCCTGACTAATTAGATCATTTTCGTGCCCAGTCATACTCGCTTTCTTGCTGTCACTTGTAATTCTCATTGCCACTTATCTTCTAACCACATATTTCTTTGTTCTCGATGTGGCATATCTTCCACTTACATTTCTAATTCATTGTACTCCTTGTTGTCGCCTGTATTGTAACCACATATTTCTTTGATATTTGTTTCGACTTATTTTAATTCTTGCTGCCGCTTATCTTCTAATCAAATATTTCTTTTTTCTTCGTTTTTGTTTTTTGACCCGTTGTAATTTCCCCTGACGCAAGTATTCTGACTTTATCTTCATTTTCGTTTATCCTTACTTTATACTTTTTTTTCAATACCCTTTGCCTTAGCTGCTTTCGGACGGGTCAGACCTGGTCACATCGGATTGGTTTTTTCACATTTAACGGTATAGGTTCTTCCTTTGTCCTCTGGGCATTATAATTACCCTTTTTACTTGCTCTACTTACTCTAGGCATTATGAAACTACTTAAAACGCCTTTTGTAAATACACTAATTACACTTTGTATTTTATACTTAGATATGCTCCTTTCGTAATGTGATAAAAAAAAACAACAGTTTTTTGACTGAAAATAAGGAGCGACATTAAAACGAATAGAAATTATTCCATATATGAAAGGGGCTGTCCCCTCATCAATACCTCGCTCTTTACGCTAAAGTTTTTTATTGTTTTAAAAAATAAAGTTGTGTGACAGATTCAAACTTTAGCGTAAAGAGCGAGGTATTGAGGAGGGGACAGCCCTTTTCATATACGGAATAATTTCTGTTCGTTTTAAGTTTTAATGTCGCTCCTTACTGTCAGTAAAAAAAACTAGTTTTTTTATATTTAATTTATGAATGTTTTTGAATTAATGCAGCTTTGATTTTCGGTACCGTACATGAATAATTAAAACGAAATTGGCATATTAATTTTACTTTTTTGGTTAAATGGCTTTCCCGAAATTTTGTTCTAACGTAACTTACAAATTAACTTACGTAACGAACTTCTGTATTCGTATGTTTTATTACGTATATTCGGGAGTTTGCCCCCTAGTAGATACCTTGCTCTTTACGCTAAAGCTCAAATTTTTTTCGAATCACAAACCCCTGAATCACAAAGGCCGGTTAATTAGAATAAATATCTCTTTTGAAAGTACTAAAAAGAACTTTAGCGTAAAGAGCGAGGTATAGACTAAGGGGTTAACCCCCCTTATATATATAATAATTTTTGTTAGTTTTAAGTTTCAACCTTGCTCATTATTTTCAGTTGAAAAAACTAGTTTTGTTTACTTAATTTATGATCGTTTTTTAAATAATGCTGGGAAATCCGGCGCCCCCTTCATTGAAATGTCCCTTCCCCCAAGGAAACAACCTCCATGGAAGGATCCTCCCCCGTAACCCCCTCACCCCCTCATACGACACCTCCCCTATAAGAAAAAAAATCCCTCGTCAAACGTCTTTATACTTTCCATTAACCAATACTATATGTAAACAGTGGGCAAAGTTCATAACTTCCAGCCCTTCCCCTGGAAACTGTGGGGAATTAAGTCATCCTCAAAGACATATTTATTAGATTTTTGACTATGCTGAACAAAATAGCTATCTTAAAATTTTGATTGGGTAACTTTGGGGAAAAAATGAGCTCGGGAGGGGGCCAAGTTGTCCTCCAATTTTTTGGTCACTTAAAAGGGGACTAGAACTTTTAATTTCCGCTCAAATGAGCCCTCTTACGATATTCTAGGACTACTGGATCGATACAATCACCCCTGAAAAAAAAAAAAAAAAAAAAACGCATCTGTGATCTTTCTTCTGACGAAAAAAATAAAATTCCACATTTTTGCAGATAGGAGCTTCAAAATTCCGCAGTAAGGTTTTCTGATACGCTGAATCCGATGGTGTAGTTTTCATTAAAGTTCTTTGACTTTTTCGGGGTGATTCCCCCTTTTTTCGAAAATATGGCAAATTTTATTAGGCTCATAACTTTTGATGGGTAAAACTAAAGTTAATGAAACTTATATATTTGAAATTAACATAAAGATTTGATTCTTTTGATGTATGTAATGATTTCAAAATTCCGGTTTTTAGAGTTTTGGTTACTGTTGAGCCAGATCGCTCCTTACTTACAGTTTTTTGCCACGAACTGTTTGATATGCGTCATAGATATAAAAACGATACGTTTATTCATGGGGGGGGGGGGGTTGATATAATTTTTGCTCTTGAAATGTACTCACATAAATATGAGGTCAATCATACGATTTTTCTTGTCAATCATTTGTTTCTTGTGTAATTTTGCCTGCATCATAGACACTAAAGACGATACAACCACTACTGAGGCAAATATGACGTATGTATGCTTTTCGAATGTATTCAAGAATATGACGTCGCTTACATAAATATATGTTTCCAAAATTGAGGCTTTTAACGAATTTTCTAAAACTTCTGACCTACATAGATCATTTTTAAGGCCAAAAAATCTCAGGATACAAATTTTCTTGGACAAATATGGAGCCATTTTCGAGAAAAAACAAATATATATATATATATATATATATATATATATATATATATATATATATATATATATATATATATCATAAAAATACATAGTAAACGTAATAAGAAACGTCTGAAATTTAAAGGACGGAGAAAACGCCTAGGCTAGTATGAATGCTAATGTTTTATAAATATCCGGACTAAAAATTTTATTACGGCTCAACTGATTTCTGGTTGAGCTTTCAGTTCTCTTCAGCTCATTTTTTCCGGTTTAGGTTCTTATATTGCAATGTGAAAGGCCCACAACACTTCCAAAAGCAACTAGTTCGACTTTAAAACTAAGAACATCCCTAAAGCCTAACTAGAAAATTAAAAACTGGAATTATGTACACACTAGACTCATTTCAGAAAAAAATCCTGGGGGGGGGGGGAAAGAAATCATCAAAACTGCCAACAAGTCACGAGAAGACGACAACCCTGGTGGCACAGAGATCATGCTCTTTTAGGATTAATCCTGAATCCTACTATTGCGTGAACAATTGTACATTAACCAAGTCCCGACAAAATTGAAAATCTTCAATTTGAAATCCCACCTCCCAATAAACGTCTGTATATGGTCCCAAATTGGAACGCTGGCTTATATACTAGAGATTAATATTAAATAAAAAAAACTAACCACCCGAAAACTAACAATAAACTTGCCAATAAGCTGACATGCTTTGCTTTTACACAGGAGCAATCAGAGAGCCGACAGAGCCGCAAACCACAACCTCTGTTCAAATTTCGGTAAAAACTGTTTTCCAGACAAGCTTTTCCTTGACAATTAGAAGAAAGCAGTAGAACCAGGGATTAAACTTTCAGAAATCCGCACACTTATTGATTCTCAAAGATTCCCAGAAATTCCATTCACCAACCTCAACACTTTTCAGTAAAATATTAAAGAGGTTTTGCTCGGTAATTTTTTCACTCTATAAGTAATTCGTTTCATCGGCAAGATTTGTCGAGTTTTCTTTGAGAATAGTGCTGGGAAGTCATGCGGTGCTATAAGCATAAGCCCCTCCCCCCGAATTGAAATGAAAGGTCTGGCTATGGACCTGGCTTCAGTGGTTCAATTGTATCTAAACAAGTACCATACATACATCATTCATCAAAATCAAATCCATCAAAATCATTAACTTCATCAGATTAGTTATTACCAAAATCGATCAAACTCATTAATCAAAATCCTATAAAATCACTAATTTGGAATGGCTTATTCTAATAACCTACCTGCTCTTCAACTTGGATTTCTAAACTTGAAATTTCTCTATCTTTTTCCAACATTGTATGCTGAAGTGAAACGTAGTCCCCACCGGACGACTCACCACTGTGAGGCCAAGATGAGTCGCAAAAACGACGCTCCATAATTCGAACCTTAAAATAAAAGGTAACTATAGATATCCCGTACAACAGCATAAACCCAGTAATATCAGGGTGTCGAAAACTAATACCAGACAAACGTAACCAACTAATATCTACGGCATCTCAAAGTTCTAGATACAGTAATAAGGAAACAACTTTCGATTTCCCAATTTTCAAGAAAGTCAATATCATTTTTCTGCTTTAAGCGTTTTTCTTTATTTTTGTTTTGTTCCAATGAAAATTGTCATAGAGCTAAGCCGCCAAGGGGGCACACACTAGTAGACACTTTTTCGATTCGGACCCTACCCCCCCCCCCCCAAAAAAAAAAAATACCGTCTGTAACAGCGTGTAACATCCTTGAGGACATTCAAAAAACAAGAACTAGTACTAAAAAATAAAAAAAAAAACATTAGATGTAAATAAATTTTTGGGGGCCAATTTGACTAAGTCTAGACTTAAATTTACTCGAACACATTTTCTATAACCTACTGTATTTTCTCTATTAAAAGAAAGGTAATAAATAATAAAACAGCCAGAACCTGAAACAAATTGCAAAAAAAAATAGACGTAAAGGAATAAAATAATAAAAGAAAGAAGAAAAACAGAAAGAACATAAGAACTAAAAAAAACATCAGAATTAAGATAAAATAAGAGCTTCTCCAGTGAGTGATTGGACATGAAAAAAAAAAAAACTCAATTGTATAACCTAAATGTGTATTTGAATTCTTTATCTTCAGGGGTGAATCTCCAGCCTTTTTATTGGGGGTGGGGGCAAGAGAGGTCCATATCTGGATAGTCAAAGGGCATGGGATGTGTAATATTTTTTTCTCCATATTATTAGGGGGGGGGGGCAACTGCACCCCCTTGCCACCCCCAAATGACGCCCCTGCTTATTCTAGCTGTGCAGTTTATTTTTCTTCTCTTCCGGTGGTTTCAGCCTTTTATCTTCATCCATTTTTAATTCTCTTTAAATCCATAACGTTTTAACTGTTTTGTCTTGCTGTTAAAATTGGTTGTTCAGGCTTTTTAAAAAACTGCTTCAAATTTTAAATTGTTTAAACTTTAATATATCGTTTTAATAGATCTCGCCTAGCTGATTTATTATCAAGGCGAAATATCCGCAGCAAATTATCTTCTGTGAATTTCACTGCCCTAAAGATATGTTTCCTAGATTTTATTGTTTCTTTTGCCTTTTCTTTCATGGTTGGTCAGTTTAGCTTTAGATCTATCATTCAAAATATTTATCATTCAAAACCTTTCAGGATGTGTCATACTTGATGTATTTTCAAGAACGCATCAGTTGAAAAATGTCCATGCTTTTCTGTTGTTTTTGTATTTTTTTTTTTTATGTGTTTTTATTAGGCCTTCGAGCGCAGAGAATGTCTGAAAGCACGTTTCAATTGGAATTTAGTCTATATTGCGAATTTACCCAGGATACCATTTCCGGGGGAGATGTTTGATTTGAAAGAAAGAAAAGAAAATAGGCGGAGTAACTTGCATGGAAAATACAAGAAAGTATAAGAACATTCGTCCATTTCTTAGAATTTCTAGGGGGGAGAGTATTAACAGTAACAGTAGCAGAATGTCAAAGTGCAAAACACATAACTGCAATTATTTTGAAAAAATTTGATATATTTTTCATAATTTCATTTTTTTACTTCGTGTATTATAAAAAAAAAAAAAAAAAAAAAAAAAAAAAAATTAAAAAAAAAATTGCTGTCCTTCACTTGCACATATTGTGAAACAGCGACGTAGAATGTACGCTGAAGTAAATGACAAATATTTCAAACATCATTTTTATATTTTGTAAGTAAATTTCAATGCTTAAAATATCCTTACAAATATTAGCACAAGTCACCATTTCCTTAGAATAAATATGGAGAATATATCATAGATGTAAGCAAGGGAGTAATTCGGTCTGTTAAGTCGACAGTCGTTTAGGATGCAACCAGTGAATTTTTTTTATCCTTCTTTTTTGGAGAAACGAGAATTTCTCCTTTTTTAATACTTGTAAGAACATATAAGAAAACGAGGGATTAAAAAAAGCTAGAAATTGAACTCGCGCGTGTTACTTTTTTATGAAAAACTTACAAATTAATGTTGAAGTAATTGAGAATTATGGAAACACAGAAAGACGCCACTAGGGGAATATGCATATTGAAGTCCTATTTCGTGTATGTCATCTGAAACATATAAAGTAAACAACTTAAACACATTTCCCTCGTCATAAGTTTTAGACACATTCGACAATTTAATAATTTAATTAGAAACTAATTAAATGTTAACTAAAAACAGTATTCGAATTTTGGCCTATATCACGTTTAAAAAATCGGCAACGAACTACTTTATTTTTCACGGACACAAACACATTTTCCCTCTGCCATAAAAAGATCTCAAATAAAACCTATTAACTACACACAACCTCTTTGAAAACCTTGTTATTGGAAGAACACCTGTAAAATTAACTTTTTTTTCCTTTCTTTTTCTTCAATCCGAAAGTTAACAAAAACTAAGGAAATCATTTAAATTAAAAAAGAACAAATATTATGTTGAGCGATAATACTGATGAAGCCTTTGCAAAAAAAAAAAAAAAAAAAAAAAAAATAGAATTAAAAAAAAAGGCGGCTCACATCGTAACAATGGAACCAGCAGGAATTTTCCTAGAGCGGAAAAGGTCAAACCTACTAAGATTGAGTCAGAGTGGAAGGGGAAAATTTGCGAATCGGCTTTCACCAGTAGTAGGCTGACATTTTTCAATAAAAATACCTAAATAGGTATTTTTTCAAAATCTAGGGGGCGGACAAAAATCTAGACGGCAAATGCACCCTCCCCATAAAATTTAATACAATCCCTCAATCTGATGAAGAGTGGCAATATCCTTCCCCATTGAGGTTGGTCAACAAGGAACCTTATAAAGACTTTCCAGATAAATGCCACAGACCCAGACCTTAACCGTAATTCCTAGGTAAGAATGTCATCCTTTCCCTCTGAAGAATGAGTGTGATTTCACCCTTTGTTTCAAACACGGTTCAAAAAGGTATTTAAAGCGTACAGTAGGAAATAGGTAGCGACTTTTCATCAGAATTCAGACAATATTTCTTTTCAAGTTTCCCAAGAGAAGTGGTCCTTTAGACCAATTTCGGAAGGGAAGGGGATAGATTTCTTAATACCACTTTTTGCAAAACTTTTAAGGCAATAAGTAAGAAATGAGTACTCACTTGTCATGAGATATTATTTTGGTGCAATTTATACCATATCTCAAATACAAAACAAATCAGAAGTCAACACCACTTTCAATTTAGCAACAATGGCAATTCCTAAAAATACCGGATCTTTTGAAAAACAGAAAACAAGTTATTTCAATGGACCCTATTCACAGAGTGAAGATTAGCTTCCCAATATAACTAAGAAATTTCACTGACTAAAAGATGAGACCAAGCAGAGCTAGCCAGTGCCTTTTCCCGGGGCTTCGATCGGGAAATCAATATTAGGGGGAACGCGGAGACTTGATGACTCATACACTTGAACAAAATACTTATGGAAATTTGATGTCATTTATCAAATTTCTCAGAGAACAAAATTAATATCCAATTATTTCCAGATGGCAAGTTAATTTGATCGCGTTTACCCTAATTTCACCATGCAGGTGTTTCCAAAAGCTAAAGGGGACAGAGCAATTCAACATTAAGTTGCGACTCAATAAAAAAAGGAAAGACTACTGGGTAAATCTGTATGCTAAGTTAAAAAAAAAAAAAACCGACGATCGCAAAATTCCGGTATTAGTCAAATGGACATCTCTTGAAGATTAAAATGGTTAACAGGGCTCTATGAAGGAAGGAGCGAGGTTCTACGTCCCGCTTTTCCTTAATTTCCTATATTTATCATATAGTTCGGTTTGAAAGGAGTTCTTGCGCTCTTTTGAAGTTATGCTAAAACCACCACCACCACCACCCCCCCATGAAATGGTGTGTCTCCACCCAAAACGAATACTTCCCAAGTACCTAGTAACAAAGTAGCGCCGTAATATGCAAATAGCAGAGGGACTGAAATAAAAAAAAATCCCTCGTTCTTCATCATAGGTGATTGATGAATATCAAATGAATTTTATTTTTACTTGTTTTACTGTCGCTTTCTGTCCTTTTTTTCTAATGATATTCCATGATTAAAATAAAAAATGAATCTAGGATAACAACATGATAGTTTTTTCTCTTTTTTTTATATATACAGAATTTCAATACAGATGGTAGGCTGACAGTAGATGGTCAAAACATGATAGGATTTAATGATTTTTGACAGGTTTTCTGCCTTATTCTAACACATATTGTTCTTCGTTTAAAAGCTAGCTTCAATTCAGGGAAACAGTTGCTTCAATCATTCCGAGTCAAAGGGTTAATTCGTATTTTAGTTGCTTTGAAATAAGTGTTTGGAAAGCTTTGAATGAAACCTCAAGTTTCATAGGCTTTGGTTTCTATAGCTGCAATTAAAATTTGGTTTTATTATTAAACAAAAAGATATTATGAATGATCGATTATGATTTTGCTCTACCAGGCTTTAAGCTATGTGGAGATCCTTCAAGCAATGAAAAAAGAGAACAAAAATACAGTCCAGCTAATTTCCCTGGTCTTTATCAAACATCCCTTCTATTAGGTAAGAATATATGCATTATAATCATTGCAGCAGCATAAACTTAAGAAGAAAAACGTTCAGGGTCGGCGAACGTAGGATAAGAGAGAGAGTATTATTATTCGCATGAATTGAAGGTCTGCGTCCCATAGGATCTTAAAGTACAAAAGGTAATGGTGAATCAAAGGCAAAACTGTTTAACCCATCCCCGAGATATTTGAAGCCCTCTTGCCCCATCTCCCCCTTCTTCGTCCCAACAATACCTGAAAGATTCATCACTAAACATCACTAAGCCGTTCACCATCACCATCACCTAGCCGTTCACGTTCAAGCATCACCATCACCTTCTTCACCAAGCCGTTGCTAAGAAATTGCAGACATGTGATTTCGATGACCCGGATACACATAGTGCCCTTTGATGTATCTCTCTCCCATCCCCAAGCAAAAATTCGTGATCCAGGTGCCCCCTCCCCCATCTCAAGCTTGCCAATATGTTTCAACCTGATCCCCCAGCCATCCCCGAGACATTTACTCAAGTAACCGCGTTGTTTCCGTATTACACCCTTGTGAAATTAGGAATCTTGGCCTAGCGATCGATCCCTACGAGTTTCTACAAAAACTTATCTGTGCACAATGGAAGATTTACATAGCCATCCCCAACCACTTTCTGGTGCAGATGTTTTTGTCCACACCTGATATTTTGGGCAGATATTTTAGGTACAGATGTTGCAGACATTTTTATAATTTCCCTATTATAGCCTACATAGATTAGATAAGGACCGGAATTGAATAATAATAATAACAATAATAATAATAAATAGAATTCTGTTCAAAAAAATGGCAACGTCAAGAATTCAAAATATTAGAAATCACCGAAATTCTTCTATTTCATAAATGATTCAAGGTCCTACACTATGCCACGAGAAACAATTTTAAAGCTAGCATTTCTGCTCTTTCCTTATGTCTTAGAAGTTGTCCCTGGAGCTTGTCGTCGAAAATTGATCACCGGCGCGTCGCATATTGATCGGCTTTTGGTCTATTTTTTAGCATTTTTTTCACTCTTTTCCTTTTAATTTTGAAAACTAGATTGGTATTAGTTCTTATCGTACTTCCTTCTTCGTTCTAAGCTAGAGTCTTTGGGATTCACCATTCCTTTTTAGCTTAACTACTGTGATCGAACATCGGACTAAATAAAGACGATGTCTCGTCTTCCAAGCATTCTTTTAATTCAAATAATCAACAGTGAGGTCTTAAACTGCCTGAGAATCGTATTAATCCGACAAAACAAGGAATCAAAATAAATTTCCCTGTCCCATATCTCCATGACTAATTTATAAAACCTCCAGGGAACCTGAAGACTATATCTTGTTCCATGTCTGGATATTTCATGGTCTTGTAAACTAGTTTCCCTTTTTTTGACTACCATATACCTATGTGGCAATTCCTTGAGGTCTCTTAACCTTCATTCCAATACACAGAAAAAAAAAAATGTATTATGTCAACTTTTCCATTATGTTTCCTTCAATGGTATTGCAACACAACTAGCTGTGACAATTTATAATCTGATGTACAACCTCTCCTCTTTAACTTTTGAAACATTTTGTGGTAGCTCTTTCCTTATTTGCTCTCATTTTTGCTTAAAAATTCAAGACACTTAACTAGAAATAAACCAAAGTACATTCCTTAAAAGCTTTGACAAGCTTGCAGTTGTCATGCATAAAATTAGCGTATTTACACGGTGTAGAGGCAACATTCAGTACTTAACGGTAACTATTAATCTTCCACTAATAAAAACCCTTTCTGCTGCCACATATATTGCTGGCAACGACATAAATTTTCTTGCCAAAGCTTCAGTCCACGGCAGCAGAGTCGAATACATTTCCCAAAAGGCAATAGCTGGATTATTTGTATCAACCAGGACAAGATCTTTGACCTCCTGGCATGGGCTGCCAAGCTCAGATCTAAATCTACTCGACACCAAATAACATCAACATTTTCATCCTGTTCAGCATTCTCACAGCCCTTGCATAACATCTGATAAAGTAGCTTCCTTTTCTTTGGCATGTGATCATAAAGAGATTTAGAGTTGTTCCTCTTTTGACAAAAACCCCCTGGCCACATTCACTGAACTGATTGGGGTAGCTGATCTACTGGACAGCACCAACGATAACAGCCTCCTCGGCGGCCTCTTCACAGACTCTTTCCTCTTTGTATGAAAGAATTCTTACTATATTAGCATACTCACCACAAGTTGAAGTGAAGGGAGTTGGACTATGGATTGGACAAATTTGGTTCTCAGACATTATGTTAAAGTACTTTATGGCAGTCTTTAACACTAGAATCTAGTTGCATGTTCTGGTTCCATCGATAGGGCCTCTGCAATCTATACTACACGGATAGCTAATCTGCACCTCTACTAAACTGATCATACATTAAACCCAAACTTTCTTTTCACTAGCAACTGGCAAGCCATCCAATAATCACCGGTAACCAGTCAATCTTTAAGTGGTAAATATGAAAAATTCAAGGCCGTTTTCACTATGTTGGACACTAGTGACTGATTGCCAGCAACTTTTAGAAGAAAACACCATAATGCTACAGAAAAGAGGTCCCTGAGAAAAACAGCTTATTTTTTACTATATATTTTTCATTCTAATTGAACTGTAATGCTACAGATGATCTGTCCAGTAGAGGTAGGATGAGAAAAATTATTTCTTTTTGTATATCCTAGTTCTATCCGTCAGCACCTCTGTCTCTTTACCTATTATTCTCAAACAGAATCCCAGTCTTAACACATTGAACTTTAATTTCAGTAGCCCTGGCTGCAATAATGTGCCAAAATGTCATCATTTAAAATATACTGTATATGTAAGGATTGCATTCTCATAGCAGGTGACCGCTTCAGTTCTAAGACTGAACTTACAGCTTTATTCCTATTTTAGATGCAAAGCAATCACGATCAAACTAGTTATTTTTTCATCTTTCTCTTCATGTGATGACAGCCAGTCTGACAACATAAAAGGTGAAAAGGGCATTGCGCTGAGGTATAGACACACGCTTTCGCGTGACAAACTATGCATTAGAAAATCTAGAAGGTTTATTGGGAAATATTGGAATCTTGCGAATAAAATTATGGAAAATAGCTGTTATTAAACATTAGTAAGCATTCGTGGTCTCAAAAACTGATGATTGTAACCAAGAGCACATAAACAATTGAAAGACAATCTAAAGTCCGTAGGAGAAGAGTAGATTCAAAAACATTTTGAGGGGAATCTAATTTTTTATGTGCCATTAAATAATGAAATTTGCTATATATTTGCCTCTCAGTTGAACAAATAATCCCAGAAAATAATTCGATGCTAAAAATTCAAGGCAACACGCCACCGCCAACCATGATGGTGGCGCACCAGACCGTTTGCGGTGGTGGGTCGCCAAACCTTTCCCAGTGGCGGGCCAACGGTTTTCAGCATAGCTCCAGGGACTACTTAGTAGGTAGCTTAGAAGGTAGCGCAGAAGACAGGAGTGAGGTGGTTACGCTGCGTACTTCAAAAGGTCTTCAAATGGCATGTTTTAGGTTCTCGATACATTCCTGAAACCTTTCATTCACCTTACTGAAGTACTTTCTAAGAGAGACGAAAATTGATTTAGGAACAAAAACGGGATATTTTTCGCATAGAATCTTTTGGTAATAAGTACATCAATAGTTCACGATATGCTAGTTCACAATAATATAGTTCACAATAAGAACAGCTATTGGTAGAAGGTGACCTTCTACGAATTAATAGCCTGGCTTTATAGGTTTTCTGAACCTATCTTCCTACCTGTACCCTACTGGAATTTTAAGGCTTCTGAAATGTGTCGATAATTTTCTATACACATTATATCTAAGCTATTCTAATAATTCCTCAAGTATAGCACAAAAGCGGTGCGGTTGAGAAATTATGGAGAGCGTAATATGGAATGATATATGCAGTACTTTTATATAGTATTTTTCTGTATGTCTGGTGACATTTTTAAGCACAACCATCAATTTCATGACTGTATTTTTTCAAATCTCTAAAGGCAATTTCCTTAGTGTTTTTTAATTATTTACACTGTAATTGAAGTGCACTATACTTGAGACAAATCTCCAAGCTGTGAGAAACTATGCATTAGGTTGGTTTTTGGAGGGAAAACCACCTAATTAGTAATTGTCTGCGGACCATGAAACTTCCATATCATAAAAATATGGATTTTTCAATAAAGATGATTATATGGCAATTTTTGAGCATTGTCGACTACATTTTCAGCAGATTTTTCGCATCTCTATAACGAACTTCTTCTACGAATGGTGCACTAAATTTAAACCTAGATAAATTGATTGAAAAGCTTTTTACACCCTATATATCCGGAGGTAAATGCGGCTTTGAAGCGATGTCATGCTGCCATCTGATCAGTTTTTGCCCTATTGAATGCTGGATTTGTAATAGGAAAAGCCCTTTAGTTCTCAGGTCTCCAAACATCTTCAACATTTGGTTTCAATGCGTGTTTCAGTCATTTTAAATAGACTGGTGGAGTCGGGCTTTGGAAAAGGATGGGGGAGAATCCATCAAGAAAAAATAAATAAACTTATATCTTGGGTATTTTCAATTGTAAACATAAACGTTACTAACTCTTTTCTTTAGGGGAGGGATTAAGAGTAGCCTACGTGAACACATCCAAAATCCTAACCATGATGGTAATTCTTTTCTAAACCGGCAAATGGCATTATCCCACAAAACGGTGAAAATTGTACAACACTATCAGTACAAATTGCAATATTCTTTACATTTGCATCTTTAAAATGCAATTGCATCTTAAATTTTAGAAAAGCGATTAGTATAAAAACTACTACTGTGGTGTATATATATAAATATATAAATATATATATATATAAATATAAATATATATATATATATATATATATATATATATATATATATATATATATATATATATATATATATATATATATATATATATATATATATATATATATATATATATATATATATATATATATATATATATATATATATATATATATATATATATATATATATATATATATATATATATATATATATATATATATATATATATATATATATATATATATATATATATATATATATATATATATATATATATATATATATATATATATATATATATATATATATATATATATATATATATTTAATTTGGGAATATCTTTTTGCATATTTTCTGGAGCGGTAACAGTTGAAATCTAGCATTCTCATTTTTAAAGCGCGTCCAGGCTATCCACTTTCTTAGAAAATTGAACGAAACACTTGAAGTATAGACGAACATCTGTCCTTTTTTTGTTTTGACGGGTAAACCAGAGGGTTAGAAACGAAAACACGGAACAAAAACCAATAGCATGCACTACTTTTCTGGAAAAGGAGACACGAAGTGATCGATAAAAACTAAAAAACTGTGATGTTATTTTCCCATTATGCTTAAAAATGAATGTTGCTTTAAAATTAAATCAAACCACACTGTTTGTATGCTGTTTGCCAATAATACATCTCAGCAATATAACAAGAACGACTGAGGGTATTAAGTTCAAATTTTTGGGGCTACTTCTATTACTACTTCTGCTCTTAAAATTTCCTAAATAAAAAGCGTAAATGTATCCAGGCTGTAAAAGAGCAGATATATTTTTTAGGAATGGTATTAACTTTTGTTTATCTGGTCATCTGTTAAAAATTGCTGAAGAAGTTTCTCCAGTACATAAATAGCAGGCCAAGCTATAAATTCTTAAAGGAAAACTAGAAAGATTCAAACTATTATTTTCTTTTCCCTGAAAAAGACTATGTCAATATAAAACGAACAGAAATTAATTAAAAAAAAATTTTTCACAAAATACGTTTTACAAAAAAAAAGTGAAGAACTCCGTTAAACCAAAATTGAACAAAAACAGAATCAAATAATCTAGTAAGCATACAACTTCCACAAATTAGTATCAATAAATAAATGAGACCCAAAACGAACAGAAATTAAAATAAATAACAGAGTCAAACTCGAAACGAGCGTAAATTAATATGAGTTGGGTTCAAAACCCCTATGCTTTCTAAAATCCAGAATATAATTTGTACTTGACTAAAAAAATTCAAATGAATGTGCATTGTCAGTTTAATAAACATATGCTGATATTTATTCCTTAAAATGTTAATTAATTTTTGATTTCTTAAACATATAAAAGTGAAAACATTTAAAAGATTTTTTTTCAGTGAAGTACAAATTATATCCTGGCTTTAGAAAGCACAGGGGTTTTGAACCCTACTTATATTTATTTATCTTCCAGGTTATTTTATCTTTCTTTTCGTTGTTATTGTAAGGGAAATGCTTTCCAAGAAGGTATTATCAATGACTGCTCACAGCCATGCATATAGGGGAGGGGCATATGGTGGTGCCCCAAGCTCCTCGAACAATCAAAATATTCATAATATTACTGTACATTCCTCTAATGTTTCTATAGATTCACTCGTGGTATTTTACAAAGGGTTAGGTTGGGTTGTGGCAAAAGGAATTACAACTCCCTGGTACTTGTGTGAAATATATCTTAAAATGTAGAATTAAGATAGACGTATAAATACCCTAATAAATTACAAAGTAAAAACAAAGTAATGATTCCGAATAGATGTGGTAAGAAAAAACTTATTAAGATATATGTCTTTTTAAGAAATACATTTACAACACTCATGCTACCTATATTTATTTTTTCGACGTAATGCTGGAAGACAGATGTCAGGCAAAGCAGCAAAGGAAATGCGTGTTCATATTGTACAAACCAAACCAATGTAAAATATAAAAAAAGGGGGTAAGTGGTCTTTACAGCGTTTCAACTCACAACGGGATACTATAGGTTATTTGAAAAAGATTATTTGAGAAAATACAGCAACCATAAGCAACGAAACCGATAGTGTAGAGCGGTAGAAGGCTAGTCTGAACCTCAAATTTCGAAAAAACGGGTTTAAATACCATTTACCATTTAAACACCATGAGGAATACAGTAGCTGCTTTAGATAAGTGGCCCATAGCAATATAGCTTTAGATAAGGGGCCCCGATAACGATATAACTTTAGATAAGTGGCCCATAGCAAGTAACACAAAAGAAAATAACGACGTATACAGTGATCATATTTCGCAGTGTGATACTGATTGTAAAAAAGTGACGGATGTGTAGACTCAAAGTTTGAAAACAGAGAGAAAATCAGCGCAGTTCGGACGGCCATATGAAAGTGGTTCAAAATCACCTTCAGGGGTTTGTGCTGGATGTGCTGCTAAATTCATTTTGTGAAAAAATTTGTCCAGCTACTTTGAAGCTGAAACCATTGCAACTAATGATAGTTCGATCATCACTTAGGTTGAATAAAGCTAAAGCAAAACATGAGTTCAAGTTCGTATTTGTTTGTGGAACTCTTTAAAAAGCAAGTGAAGTCCTAAAGAGGCCAAACCAATTCATTTGGAAATTGTGGAAGTGGCAATACAATTCGACGAAGCACGCAGCAACCCTCAAATAAATAATCTTTGTTTGCTACTTTTCCTGCGGGAAAATGGAGGGCTCAACAGTGAATACATAAAACGTTGAAAGGTCCCAATGACTTGTAATTAACACTTGCGTAGTTTCCGGCATCTTTGTAAGCTTGTGCTGGGTTTTACGCCACATTTTGTTGGCGTCAAAGATTACACGACGTTGTTATTCTAACCTAATATTTCTTTATTCTACACTTTCATTCTTGATTCGTTCTGATTCTCTTTCGCTTCTTCTAGCGCCACAGTTCTTTGTTCTTCACTTTCATTTTTGACAAGAATTATGGAGAATCAGAAATGGAAGATTTTCTAGAACATTAAAATCATTTAGGAAGGGAATTACTTTTTTACAATTAAAAAGGAACAGAAAATAAGTTACCGTTTTTTTTTGTATATATGGATCTATAGAGATCATAATGATTTAGCTTTTTCAGTTTATCGTACACCTACAGGTAACAACCGTTATTTGTCTTTTACATCAAATCATCCAATTCAAGTAAAAAGGGGAGTATTTATTTCTTTAGTTGATATTTTAAAGATATTCTGATTGGTAATAGATATTCCGAAAAGACGAATTTTCAGAAGATTTGTCTATAATTTCCAATGTTTTGCTCATGTTGTCTTCAATATTCTAAACATTTCTCAATTATAGAACTACATTGATATAGTTGAAAAATTATGGAGAGCGTAGAATGGAATTGTACAAGCGGAATTCTTTTTACAAAGCTTTCTTCTATTTTTGGCAACACCTTTAGGCGATATCAGTGAATATATTAGTCGTTTTTCCCAAATCTCCAAAGCTAATTTCCTTTTGTGGTTCTTAAATGGTTTACGCAATATTTACTCGACATTTTAACTATATTATATTTGTGTCAATTCTCCAAGCAATATAAAGTTAGTTTTTTGGGGAAAATTCACCTAAATAGTAAACTTGCCGAGAAAAAATTATTTGCACATGATACTCCTTGTTTGGCCCACTATTAAATCTTCAAAATATAAAAAACATAAAAGTTTTTTTTTGCAACTTATAGAAGTTTTCGCAGAATTTTCACTAGACCCACCCCCCTAATTTCTATAGCCAAGTTCTACTATGGCTTGTATACTAAAATTGCTATGACTCACAATACGATCTAAAACTCTATGTAGACTGGTTTTGGGGGGTCCACTCTAAAAATGGTAAGACTTAATACTTCAATATTTTAGAGCAAGAATGAACTTTTCCAAGTATTTGTAAAACTCTATGTAGACTGGTTTTGGGGGGTCCACTCTTTAAATGGTAAGACTTAATACTTCAATATTTTAGAGCAAGAATGAACTTTTCCAAGTATTTGTAATTACATTTTTGATCACTCAAAAAACTTGGCATAAATTTTAGGCATACTCATACCCAAATCAAAAACAAACTCAGGTAAATAAATCCATTTTTGGGTCTTCTATTTTCAGTCACAATTCCTATATCAATCCTGATACTTATACATGTATACTTCTCGTGGTCAGGTTTTTCAAACTGCCTTTCCCTGATACTATATATAGGATACTCTTTAAACTTCCGACTGCATCATTTTTTACTGACATATTGGCGCACATGTATCTTTATAAATCTAATCTCTGATCCAAGGCTCCCATCCATAGAAACAAATTATCAGCTTTTGAATGGAGGCATCAGACTTAGTAAGTTTGACTGGTCTTTTCAAACTTATATTCAGACCGAGACTTGCATATTGTTTCTTTAAACCATCATAAGAACAGGTACGTTCGGTAAACCCAACATACGACGTAGGTGTTTTTCGAAAACCACACTGCCTTTAATGACGTAAAAATAACAGTTCAATAGGGAAAATCCCTTTATTAGACAGTGAACCACAGCAAAATAATTTCTGCTTATTTCGGTCACTAAGTGACCGAAATATGCAGAGATTATTTTGTTCTGGTTCGCTGTCTAATAAAAGAATTTTCTCTAATGAACAGTTATTTATACTATACATACAACCCCACCATCCCTACCTAGCCTTCTCCTGGGTTTTATGCAAAATAAAATCCACCTAACCATCCAACAAAAGGTCACCAGACAAAACATGTGTTGTCTTATATTTCACAACAATAAAGAGAAAAAAGTTAAGAAAATTTATACTTACTTTGTCCTCGGCATGTTCAGCTCTTGATTCGGCTTCTACTACTCTTGCTTCTAGTTCGGATAGCTGAAAGAGAATAAAATGAAAACATATTTAATTTTAAGAAATATTCTTGGCAGCTTCTACGCCACCTATAATAATGAATAAAAGGCAGCAGGTAAAGCGCATTATCACATTAGAATAAGACTTTTGACGCTAACTTTAAGATGACAAAACAAAAATAAGCAATTACTTAACATGATCCTAATAATTTATATATATATATATATATATATATATATATATATATATATATATATATATATATATATATATATATATATATATATATATATATATATATATACATCCTTCTTCACAAAGGTTAAGGAATTGTTGAAGTTAAAGAAAAGAAAAAAAAGAAATAAACGTAATGAACATAACCCTTTTAGCGTAATAGCCCTTATTAAACCAAAAGTGATGAATAACGCTTATTCACCACTTTGGGATTCACTGTTTAAAACCAAGCGGTTGAAGGTTCGTTCGGGTGTCGATATTTAAAAATTTTATTACCTTGTTCCACTCTCTGCCATTGGTTATTATTTACGGGTGTTATTTGGATTAATACTGGGATTTTTATTGTTTAGAAGTTGATTTTTTTTTTATGTTTTTCGGTAGTTTAATTTTCTTTTTGCTTACTCCGCTTCTTTTTTTGTTTATTTGTAAGTGGGAAAAATAATCTTATTTTAATAACTGAAAAGTTTAAAACTATGGAAAATCATTTGAATAAATAAAATATATGAAAAAGAATAAAAAAATAAATGGACCTGACCATCAAAGTTACCTTAGATAATAAACAGTGACATTTCTTTTTTCGCTTCTTAGAATTAATATGGTTAATAAATTGCCGAACTTCGTAACCTACACTATTCTTAAGCAATATTCACTTGTATTTAAAACATTTTCACTTTATATTTATTTATTACTTCTCAGGAGCGAATGCAGTCTAAACAAGTTCGTGATTTAAAAGACGAAAAGGATAGCACATTAAAGTTGTAGCCTCGTAATTGTAATAAGCTTTCGATAAGGTCACTAAAATAAAGGGAGATGATGTAGGCATCTATAGCTTTAATTCATATTATTTTTCATTGTTATTTTTAAAGATGTAATTTTTGCGTTCCTTGAGCTGTAATTATTCAGTATAAACATAAAGGATTAAACGGATTTTTTCTACGTGACAATGTTTATGATGTGACTACGTCTAAGACGTTTTGGGAGCCTATTAATTTTTGACTGGTAAACAAAGGCCGCTTTGAAAAGGCAAGAGGGCGTAATTATCAATTTTATCAGCCCTCAAAATTCAGATATTAGTTTTGAATCAATAAAACCCTTACCATAATCATAGCCAGGGTTGTAGCGCGACCTAAGTAAAGAACCAAGGGCCAACCATGTATTTTTTTTTATGTTAAAGAACTACAAAACGCACCTAAGGAGAGTTAAACACATCTTAGACTTGAATAGCGTGGTTCTAAACGACGTGACGATATCAGATTACATCAAATACCTTAACCCCTCCGTAGCCCGCTTTCAAGGTTTTGGTGAATTAACAATTACGACAGTAAAGTTACAAAGAAAAACTTAAATTTTATCAACACAATTTCGTGCCCACATGTAATATATAATTTCACACTGATTACAGTAAAGCTGAGATATGAAGTTTTTCTTTTTTTTATAAGGTGAAAAATAATTGCTTGAGAAAAACTACATAGAACGTTTCTTTTCTCCTATCTTAAATTCATTGTAAAGATCTGACAGAATATTAATAGCAGAAATTAAAAATGGAAGACAACACAAAAACAGTCAAATAGTATTCAAGGTAAAAGTTGAATCAAAGTACCAGTTTAAGGTACTGGCAGATAGAATAAAATAAATTTATTCATAAAAACAGCTTACAGATAAAACGTGAGCACAATAAAAAAACAAATTACCAGATAACAAATTAACACAAAGTCTAAATTAAACAATAAACTATTAAATATATAAGGCCTATATAAACTTATTGTCACCATATAAAATGTGAATGAAATTAAAGGAAATGTGGATAAGACAAAATAAAATTAAACGCAATATAAAGATATAAACAGAAAGCTATTAAACTTTAAAACAACAATTAAAAAAACAGTGATAAGCGTCATGACAGAATAAATTGCGAACAATAAGAATTTTGCTTTGCAGTGATAATCATTTCACCTTACAAAAAAGAAAAAAAGAGAGAGAGAGATAGAATTGGATGGCATGTAGAACATTCAAATGCCAAATAGTCACAATTCATTTGCTTAGTTAAATCAATTAGTTGCTTGTATGTTTTTACCGTAACACCTTCGTTCAACATAACTAACAGATCAAAACTGACACATATTCAGATACGAGAACCCTGTAAAGGATAGGGTTTAAACAGATTTGCAGCAACGAGCAGAACTGCTTGTAATGTGTGTTAACAAAGATGCAACACCCACTATCTTGTAATGTAGTAACCAATTATCATCATGCAAGTCTGAGACCTTGCCAATACTCACTATTAGATGTTAATAGCAAGAAAAAATTTGAATAAAAAGAAAAAAAGCTATATATCAAATTATAAGTCCATGGTTTTTCAATGATGTAATATCTTCTTTAGGTATCTTTAATCTTGGGGTAGCACTATACATGCCAGCTGAACATTTTGCAGATGAATATAAATCAGAGGAAAGAGATGAAAAGGAAACATTTTTCTTATGTAAATATCAAAGAAACCGACAGGAACCTTGCTTCACGGTTCACAATTACGATAAGACAACTTGGGCCTGTGCTAAATAATAAGAAGTACATTCATCATGGTGATGATAAAAAGCGTGAAAATTCAAATTCTTTACGCAGCAATTTGGGAGGTTGAAAGAAAAGAGTGAATATTCAGTTGTTTTGTTTGGGTCAGGTTCTGTTTTTATTTATTTTTATTTTTTCATAGTGGGATAGCTGAACTTATTATTCTTCTTTAAAACTGCGTATTTCAACAATTTTAATAGATATTTCTTAACTAAAAAAAAGAAGAAAAATCAATGTGCAGACAATCATTAAAAAAAAGTCCCGAGTACCTCCCAAAACTATTTCACGTGTAGAAGATTATAGAGACAAATTAAGCTTACTCTGTATAAACATAAATATCTTGTATGAGCATAAAAGAACGTCATGAGATCCCATATTTTTTCATAGTAACTTAGGAAAGTTTTACTAAAGAAATATAATTTGCCCAATCAGTGATAATTTTGGGATGTGCAAAAATAATAAGATAAAAAGCCAGTTAATTCTTTGAAGGACAAATAGATTAGCTATTTTCCGGTGGTTGAAACTTTTCATTAATTGAAAAAAGCTTTCCAAAAATAAAACATTTCAAAGAAAAGTTAAGATCCATATTAAGCTCTAAAACGAGCAGAAATAAAGTCATATAACAACATAAATCTAAAGAGAACATAAATTAATGAGATTAATGAAAAAAAAAAACGTATTTCAAACAATAGGCTGTACGAAAAATGTGGTTCAATACCACTCTCTAGGGCTATAATGAAAGAAAGGTTGAGGTGGCTAGGGCACGTTGTGCGGATGAAGGATGACAGATTGCCGAAGATTGTTCTTTTCGGCCAACCGTTTAGGGCTAAACGGAAAGCAGGTCGTCCCCGTCTGGGGTGGGAGGACGTCATAAAGAAATATTTAAAGGAAATGGGAACTTCGTGGGCGGGTGTAAAAAGGGAGGCTTTGAATAGATTGGGGTGGAGGATGAGCGTGTGTAGCTGTGTTGGCCTCAGGCGGCTTGGTGCTGCGGTGAGTTGTTAGTAGTAGTAGTATACATATAAATATATATATATATATATATATATATATATATATATATATATATATATATATATATATATATATATATATATATATATATATATATATATATATATATATATATATATATATATATATATATATATATATATATATATATATATATATATATATATATATATATATATATATATATATATATATATATATATATATATATATATATATATATATATATATATATATATATATATATATATATATATATATATATATATATATATATATATATATAGGTTTAAAACTTGACTTATCGATGATTCTATTTACAGTCAATGAAGTATCTTCATTGACTGTCTTGGTTGAAAACAACACAGCTAAAACAACTTGACCTCTCAACGAGTCAAACAATCTGTACATGTTGGGAGAGTGATCGGTGCTTAAAGGTTTCAGCTTAAGGGACTTATTAGCATTTACCACAGAACTTAATTTACGGAAGAGCAACAATCCTGGAGCAATCCGCTACTCTGGCTTTCAGCCACTGATTTATTACATTTTCTGAAAAGAAACAAACCAGTAACTCATCCCTCTGTCAGAATCAGATTCTTATCATCATTTCAAATTGGGTTCTTAGAGAGGCAACCGAGCGAAAGTGAAAAGATAAGGAGGGGCGGTTTACTGGTATCTGACGTCTTTTTTGTCTTTTGAAATACGGAATCAGAATATACTGAAGAAATGTGTTGGAAGAGAAAATATATCTAATACGCTGAATTTGATACTTGGCAACTTCTAATAGCTATCGTTTCTTATCAACCACAATTCTGGAGACAAATCACAGCATCTGTAAGACCGCAGAAAGTGAAAGAAGAAAATGCAGTGGTGGATGCCACAGCATACACGAATATTTACACAGCATTCATAAGCCGGAATGGGCGCTTCAAATTAATTGTTAGCTTGAAGTATTTGCATTCTATTTCAGATTTAAATTATCGAGGTCGGATAATACATTCTGTCAAGAGAGGAAGACCTATAATTTGACTTTTTAGTTCAGACTATCACTGGTCCAGCATAAGCTTAAATCTTGCTCAATTTGGACCCAATAACGTTAGTCTTTCAAAGTAAACAATTTGTGTGTGGGGGGTGGGGCGGGGGGGGGGAAATAGTTTAGCAAAAATAGAAATGGATAGACAGTTAAAAATAGTAGGCTAAATTATCATTAAGTCCTGATCATCAAACAGACAACACATTGATTGCACCAGTATTATCAAAACTACCCAGGTTACCAAAAGTCACTTTCAAAGTCTTCTATTGTGCACGGATTATTTTTCCGTTAATTTTTCAACATATTTCAAGCTAACACTTATTAAATAACACTAGCACTTATTAACAAACACCAATCATTCAATAGACTTCCAAGTCTATGCAGCATACTTTTTTTTCTGTTGGATCAGCATAACCAATTTTTAATTCAGTTGTATGAATGGGACATCGTGTGAAGTAAACCTCCATTACCCCGTTGAGTGGCAAAGAATAAGTGGCAAACAATTTATACTCCAGCCGGCGAACTCAGTTCCTCTGACAAAAAAAACTGTGAGCGAACTCAAGCTTGTATTAAAGCGGGTAAGAAAAAAAAAGTGGCAAAAAAAGTGGCCTAAAGTGGCAAATTCTTGTAAAATGGTTTTTGTTTATAAAAGAAAGTAGAACAATTTCAGAAGATAACATATGCTTTTATCCATCCCCATACACACATACTTTAGGTTTCCATAAAATCTGCTCTGTTTGACAGAATTAGAGGCAAATTAACTGCCTCCTAATATGTAAATCTTGGAACAATTTAGATTCTTGTAGATACAAAATATAGTATGACAGAACAAATGTAAACCAACAAATGAACAAATATGAACATTAGAGAGAGTTATTTCGTTCTATATGCAAGTTCCCAAGGCTGATCTGAATAATCTATATGAAATAAATAGAAATCAATAGCTAAGTTTAGTTAAAAATCAAAATAGTTTGAAAAAAATAACAAACAAATGACAATGACAAAATATAGCACTTCTTAAGCCCTCTTTTCTTTTGAATTCCAAAATAGGTTTTGTTCCTGGAATTAATTAAAAAAAAAACTTTTTCCACAAAATAAGTTTTTCAAAGAAAATTAAAGAACTCCATTAATCAAAATTTGAGCAATAATACAATCAAATAATCTACCAAGCGTGAAACTACCACGAATCAGCATCGATAAATAAACGAAACCCAAAACGAACAAAAATTAACTAAAGTTGGGCTCAAAACCCCTATGCCTTCCCAAGGTCAGTACAAAATTTGCACTTTACTGAAATAAAAATAATTTTTTTTTTACTTTTATAACTTTAATGAATCAAATAATATTAACATTTGGATTACTAAATATAAGTACATGTATATTAAACTGACAATGCACATTCATTTGTATTTTTTTTCAGTAAAGTGCAAATTTTGTTCTGGCCATGGGAAGGCATAGGGGTATTGAGCCCAACTTATGTTAATTTCTGCTCGTTTTGAGTTTGACTCGGTTATTTATGGTAATTTCTGTTCGTTTCGGGTTTCATTTATTTATCGATGCTTATTTGTGGTAGTTTCAAGCTTGGTAGATTATTCGATTTTATTTTTGCTCATTTTTTGTTTAATAAAGTTCTTTACTTTTCTTTGAAAAACTTATTTTGTGGAAAAAGTTTAATTAATTTCTGTTCGTTTTATATTGACATAGTCTTTTCAGGGAAAAAGAAAATAATTCTTTGAATCTTTTTTTTTCTAAAATTTTATAGTTCTGTCTGTTATTTAGATACTGGAGAAAAATTTTCATCAATGTTTAACAACATACAACCTTTAAAAAATATGGACGCAAATAGTACTGTTTTATTTAATTTCATAGCTACTCTAGATGACCTGAAATGGAGAACTTGATGCGATTTGCAAAAAAATATGTTTACTTTCGTTGATTGCTTGGATATACTTACGCTATTTTGATTTGGTTAAATTTTAAGAGCATAAGTAGCCTTATGCCTTATTGGGAATTAGCATCAAAACATTGCATTTTGATATAATCTTAAGGCAACATTTAGTTTTTAAACATAATGGGCAAATGGGAGGGTGGGCGTGGGAGGGGGAATAGTTGCCTTCCAATCACTTTCGACTATTAAAAATGGCATCAGCCCTTCTATTTTCAATCGAATGATTCTTTTTCGAAGTTCCTACGATAAATCCTTCGATACGAAGTGCCCTGGTCTAAACAACAACAACAACAACAAAAAAATAATACATTATACCCACATCGATCTTTACTATAATTAAATAAAAAAAACAAGTTTTTTAAACTGAAAGTAAGGAGTGACATTAAAACTTAAAACGAACAGAAATTATTCCGTATATGAAAGGGGCTGTCCCCTCCTCAACACCTCGCTCTTTATGCTAAAGTTCTTTATTTTTTAAAAAAATACAGTTGTGAGACAGTGTCAAACATTAGCGTAAAGAGCGAGGTGTTGAGGAGGGGGCAGCCCCTTTCATATACGGAATAATTTCTGTTCGTTTTAAGTTTTAATGTCACTCCTTACTTTCAGTTTAAAAAACTTGTTTTTTTTATTTAATTTCTGATCGTTTTTTAGTTAATGCAGCTTTTATTTGCATAAAAATTTTACTTTTCTTTTGCTAAATGGATGTCTTTACAAATTAACTTACGTAACTAACTTCTATATTCGTATATTTTTCTTCTGGCAAAAAATACAAAGTTGCAGATTTTTGCAGATATGAGCTTGAAACCTATGTAATATTGTTTTCTGATACGCTGAATCTGACGGTGTGATTTTCATTAAAATTCTTTCACTTGTAGGGGATGTTTCCCCCTCTTTAAAAAATCGAGTAAATTTTCTCAGGCTCGTAGCCTTTGATGAGTAATACTAAACTTAATAAAATTTATATATTTAGGATCAGCATTATAAACACATTCTTTTGATACATTTATTGACATCAAAATTTTGTTTTTAAAATTTTCGATTACTATTGAGCCGTATCGCTTGTTTTTTTATTGTTTTTTTTTATTACGTATATGTTATTGCTTATATGAAGGGGTTCTCCCCTTAGTCAATACCACGCTCTTTACGTTAAAAGTTAAAAAAAATTTGACTCACAAACCCCTGAATCACAAAGGCCGCTTAATGAGAAGAGAGAGCTCTTTTGAAAGCACTAAAAAAAACTGTAGCGTAAAGAGCGAGGTATTGACTTGGGGGAGAACCTCCTCACATACGTTATAATTTCTGTTCGTTTTAAGTTCTAATATTCCTTCTTACATTTCAGTTGAAAAAACTTGTCTTTTTTTTATTTAATTTATGAATGTTTCTTAAATAATGCTTGGAAATCCGGCGCCCCCTTCATAGAAATGTCCCTTACCCCAAAGAAACATCCTCCACGGAAATATTATCCAGAGTAACCCCCTCCTCTAGCCCCCCCTCCAGAAAAAATCCTTCCTGAAAATGGTTGTATACTTCCCAATAACCAATAACTAATGCTGGCAAGTCCGGCGCCCCATTCATGGCAATTTCCATTCCCCCATGAAAACTTCCTTCATGAACAGATCCACCAACATAACCCCCGACCCACCCTTCCCTCCCACTACCAGAAAAAACCTCCTGAAAACTTCTGTATACTTCCCAATAACCAATACTATATGTTAACATTGGGTAAAGTTCATAACTTTTAGCCCTCCCTCTGGGAACTTCAGAGGACTAAGTCATCCTAAAAGACATATTTATCATATTGTCGACCATGCTGAACAAAATGGCTATATCAAATTTTGATCGGGTGACTTTGGGAAAAACATGAGTGTTGGAGGGGGCCTAGTTACCCTCCATTTTTTTTGGTCACTTAAAAAGGGCACTAGAACTTTTAATTTCCGCTCTAATAAGCCCTCCCACGATATTGTAGGACCACTGAGTCGATACGATTACCCCTGGGAAAAAAAAAACAAAAAACAAACTAACAAACAAATAAACACGCATCCGTGATCTTTCTTCTGGCAAAAAATGTAAAATTCCACATTTTTGTAGATAGGAGCTTGAAACCTCTACAATAGGGTTCTCTGATACGCCGAATATGATGGTGTGATTTTCATTAAGGTTCTATAGCTTTTAGGGGGTCTTTCCCCCTTTTTTTGAAAATCAGCCAAATTTTCTCAGGCGCGTAACTTTTGATGGTTAGCACTAAACTTGATGAAAGTTATATATTTGAAATCAAAATTGAAATCTGATTCTTTTGATATATCTATTGGTATCAAAAACCCGTTTTCTAGAGTTTCGGTTACCATTGAGCCGGGTCGCTCCTTACTTACAGTTCGTTACCACGAACTGTTTGAAAATGTCAAGCCTTACAATCACTTGGGACTATTAAAAAGGGCACTAGGCCTTTCGATTCCCAATCGAATGATCTCTTTTTGAAACGACAACGCTTTCTATAAACACCTTATACGCCCCCAGGGCATAATACAACCCTTACTCTAAGGGCTGTTAGGGTGGTTGTCGTCCTCTAAGGCCTAATTCCCAGAGCTTTCAACTACGTTAAATAAAATGGCTATCTCAAAATTTTGATTGGATATGTTTGGGGAAATGGGGGGCGTGAGAGGGGCGTTAGTCGCTCTCCAATCACTTTCAACTATTAAAAAAGGCACTAACCCTTTCAATTTACAGTCAAATGAGGCCTTTTGAAGTTTCTACGACAACACTTTCAATAAAAACCTTATATGCCCACAGGGCATAACTTACAACTCTCGCCCTGAGGGCCGGGGGGAGGGGGTGCCATTCTCAAAGACCTAATTTCCAGAACTTTCTACTACGTTGCACAAAATGGGTATCTGAAAATTTTGATTGGATGTTTTTGGAGGAATGGTGGTTGTGAGAGGAAGGTTAGTTACAATCCAATCACTTTCGACTATTAAAAATGGCACTAGCCCTCTCAATTTCCAATTGAACGTCCGCTTTTGAAGTTTTACAACAACTCTATCTATAAAAACATATGCCCCCATGGCATAGCTTACAACCTTTGCCCCGGGGGCTCTGGCGGGTTTGTCATCCTTTAATACATAATATCCAGAACTTTCAACTACGTTGAACAAAATGACTATCTGTAAACTTTGATTGAATGTTTTTGGGGAAATGGTGGGCGTGAGAGGAGGGTAATTACTCTCCACTCACTCTCGACTATTAAAAAGGGCACTTTCAATTTTCAATCAAACAAGCCCTTTTTGAAATTTCTACAACAACTTTCTATATAAACCTTATATGCCCTCAGGGCATAACTTACAACCCTTAAACTGAGGGCTCTGAGGGGGTTATCATCCTAAAAGACCTAATTTCCAGAACTTTCAACTGCGTTGAACAAAATAGATATCTCAAAATTTTGATTGGATGTGTTTGGGAAAATGGTGTGCGTCAGAGGGGCGTGAGTCGCTCTTTAATTACTTTCGACTGTTAAAAAAGACACCAGCCCTTTCAATTTCCAATTGGATGAGCCCTTTTGAAGTTTCTACGACAACGCTTTCAATATAAACCTTATATGACCCAAGGGTGTAACTCACATCCTTTGCCCTTAGGGATGTGGGGTTGTCATCCTTAAAGATTTAATTTCCAAAACTTTCAACTACGTTGAGCAAAATGGCTATCTAAGAATTTGTCTTGGATGTGTTTGGGGAAAAGGTGGGCGTGAGAGGGGGGTTAGTTGCCCTAAAATCACTTTCGACTATTAAAAGCGCACTAGCCCTTTGAATTTCCAATCGAATGAGCCCTTTTTCCAGTTTCTACGACAAAGATTTCAATAAAAACCTTACATGCCCCCAGGGCAAAACTTATAACCCTTGCCCTGCAGACTGTGAGGGGAGTGTCCTTCTCAAAGGTATAATTTCCTGAACTTTGAGCTGCGTAGAACAAAATAGCTATCTCAAAATATTTATTGGATGTGTTTGGGGAAATGGCGGGCGTTGAAGGGGTGTTAGTTGCCTTCCAATCACTTTCGACGATTAAAAAGGGCACTAGCCATTTCAATTTCCAATCGAATGAGCCCTATTTCAAGTTTCTACGACAACGTGCTCTATAAAAACCTTTTATGCCGCCAGGGCATAACTTACAACCCTTGCCCTGGGTTATGTGGGGGGGGGGGGTTGTCATCCTCAGACATAATTTACAGAACTTAAAACTACGTTGAATAAAATGGTTATCTCAAAATGTTGATTGGATGTGTTTGGGGAAAAGGTGGGCGTGAGAGGGGGGCTAATTGCCCTCCAATCACTTTCGATTATTAAAAAGGGCACTAGCCCTTTGAATTTCCAATCGAATTAACCTATCTTGAAGTTTCTACGGCAACACCTTCTATAAAAACCTTATATGCCCCCGGGCATAACTTACAACACTTGCCCTGAGGGCTGTCGGGGAGTGTCCTCCTCAAAAACATAATTTCTATCTGGAAATCAACTACGCTGAACAAAATGGCTGTCTGAAAATTTTGATTGGATATCTTTCAGGAAATGGTGGGCGTGAAAGGGTTGTTAATTGCCTTCCAATCACTTTCAAGTATTAAAAAGGGCGCGAGGCACTCCAATTTCCAATTGAATGAGCCATTTTCGAAGTCTCTGCGACAACTTCTTCGATACGAAGTGCCCTGCTTTAAAGGAAAAATAATAAATAATACATTGTGCCAACACCGTTCTCATATATCCCCAGGGCATAGCTTAAAACACTTGCCCTGAGAGTTGTGGGGGAGTGTCCTCCTCAAAACATATTTTCAATCTGGAAATAAACTACGCTGAACAAAATGGCTATCTCAAAATTTTGATTGGATGTGTTTGGGGAAATGGTGGGCGTGGAAGGGGTGTTAGTTGCCTTCCAATCACTTTCGATTATTAAAAAGGGCACTAGCCACTCCAATTTCCAATCGAATAAGCCATTTTCGAAGTTTCTACGACAACTACTTCGATACGAAATGCCCTGGTATTAAAAAAAAAAAAATAATACATTGTGCCAACATCGTTCTTTACTTAGGCACCGTGTGATTATAATTGCTTTTAGCTTGATTTCTTCTTGAACACTCGATAAATTTACATACAAATTCTGAAAAATTATGATTGCTTTTGAAAACCGGAATCGACCTTTTATAACTTCAGTTTGGTCACAATGGAATTAATCATGTCAGAAAGCCCATTTTAAAGTGGCAGTGACTATCCACAAGACAAAACGACACAAGTGACAACACATGATAAAAAAAAAACAGAGCCACAATCCCTTAGCCCCCCGGTTCCAACATCTTACGATACCCCCCCCCCCCCAAACAAAAATACGTCTATTTGCTTTCCTTTTTTTCTTTTTTCCTACCAATGGAATCTTACTTACAAGCCAGATCAAAATGGACACAGTTGTGATTTCAGACGTCAGAGCATTCATCATATATCATTTATTATTAGCCAAAAAAATTTATTGGGTGGTAATCACCTGGAGTGTGATTTGGAGAAGATGCCAGATACTGGACGGCTCCTCCAAAAGTGCAAAAGAATAATACGCTTTTAACGGGAATTATTTTCCAAAAACAGGGTAAATATTGGATGTTCTTTTGTTCCACTTCTCCCAGAAAATTCCTGGCCTCTTAAAGAGAAATTTAAATGATTGTCACAGACAGTAATGTGTACCAAACCAAGTCAGACACGTGCAATTTCCAAAACAGAATATTGTAAGGAATTTTCGTTTTATTAGCAATAACTATTATTTTTCCGATTAGAAAAAAATTAACGTCTTTTGAAATGACACGTTAAGTTCAGACACTTCTTTTTGGTTATTCTTTTTCCAGACACTTCTTTTTGTTTATTCGTTTATAAATGTCACAAAACAAGATGCTCATATGTAATCCATTATATGGATATTATTCCAAGCAACGTCTCATCTTGGCCCATATCAAATTTCACCAATTGACACCGGAAGTGTTGGAAACAGAAGACATTCTACGAAAGGTCACAATGGCCAATGCAAGTGTGAAATTTCTCTCCTTCCTCTATCGTTTATTTTTGGTTATTCAGAAAGAAACTAAGAAACGAAATCAATAAACAGATAGACCTCACACTGTCAAATGCAAAAAAATCAACGCTGATACTTATAAAAATGCACTCCTTATTAAATAGCGCTGCATTTTTTCCCCACAAAACAAAACCCTAATCCAATCCTTGTTGTGTTAAAAGATCCAACACGTGCACATGACTGCGTTGCTTTACCTCAAAAAACAACGGCTATTATTTGTTTCCTATGTGTTTAATGGTAAGAAGAATTTGGTTGTGTCTATCGACGAGCGACTGCCACACAAACACGTCAGTTATAATTGCGAAACTACGTCATTGTATTGCATTACTGTTTATGACCATTGTGCAGGCACTTAAACGAAGACAAAATAACCACGAGCCTAAAATGTATCAGTAATGAACATGAGGTAGATCAATTTCCACATTTCTGGAACCCTTCACGACTGAAAATATACACGCTTTGCAAGTCTTGCTTGCAAGTCACTCTCCGTGATAGGAAGAATTCCCAAACAACAAAACATAAAGCGTGGACCGCAAAAAGGAACGGCCTGAAATTTCATATTTTATTCTCCATGGTTGTAGGTACCTGCCAACCAAATTTCAAGTGAGTTTGGAAAGTTTAACCCTTCATGGCCCAAGGGGGGGGGGGGTACAACTGTACCCCAGGGTGTAATTTTTTTTATTTTTGGTACCTTTTTTTTGGAGATAAGTACAATTCCTTTTAGGACTTTTATTTATTTATAATTACGGACAGGATGCATATAGTTATAACCCAAACCGGTCCTTAGGCCGCTCCCAGCGGACATAGGAAAATACGGGTTCCAGTCCTTATAGGCCGGTGAGAATTAATACGGAAGATTGGTGGAAATATATCCTCTCTGTCACCTTTAATCCAAACTACATGCCCTAATAATAGAGTTCTCTTAAAATCACTATTCACATGATTCATTTCACCTACTCACTCCCCACTCCCATATATGTCAAGCTGACCGGTGAAAAAATACAGTAAAATTTCCTTTGAAAAATTGGTGGAAAGGGCATTAGAAGAGGGAAAGCCTCCCTTTTCCTCCGATAATAAACAGGAAAGACACAAACTCTTGAGACACCGCCATGACGAAGCTGTTGGACGTCAGGGAAAGCTAACGCTTGTGTTCTGCTTCGAGTATAGGTATGTAAGCCGTTCTGATGAACTAATTTAGACATCTAGCCACCGAGAAGCTATATCAAAACTTAGGCAGTCCCCACAAAGTACACACACAGCAACTACTCTTTCTTTCCACCAAGTTTAATTTGGATACGACAAACTCTTCTGTTAAACGTCCTGACGATAACAATTTAGGGACCCATCCCTTTTTCGTTCTCCAAAAGGATCCCCAAAAGCCCACCGTAGGTGAAAAGAGCTTAGTTTTCTCTGAATTTGGTTGAGATCTTGCAATCACATTTACTAGATTTTCGTATTATAAGAACTTAGGGACACCCCCTCGGAAGTTGGCCTATATCTATACATTCCAACAACTAGGACACTAACTTTTTTTTTCGTTCCAAGTTTGATAGAGATCTTACAACCATGTCTGGTAAATGTGCAAATGACCAGATAAACACGTCCCTCGCCCGCCTTTGGGTCACATCGGAGCTGACCTTGTTTCAGTCTACATCCTGGATCGAACTTCATATTTTATTTTAATAACTACAAAATTCGCAACATGTGATAGTCAGATCTAGGTATCTAAGGAATAACTTCATGTTCGACAAGAGCCCGGCATGATCACTCAAAAGATTACTTTTGGAGCTTGGACAGATTTGTTTTTCCTTCTTGTTTAGACCAGGAAGTAGAGTAGAAAAAAATTCCAGTTATTTCTGGAAAATCATTCAAATTTTTTTAAGCTTCACTTTTTTAAATTTTTTTTTTCTCTGCTTCACGAAATCCATATTGGACCAAAGTTACGAATTTACATCTATTGCCGATACCAAGCTACAGACCGCTGATCACGATAAATATAAAAAAGAGGGGGGAAATAACAACAACAACTAAGAAAACATCGATGCTGCTTGGCAACACAGTGCGTACCATATATTAAGAATTTTGTATAATTTCAAAATTCGACAATTTTTCTTTTTCATTAGTTCTAAGAGAACATGACAATCTTTCTACACATATTTTCTAAGCCTTAGATGGATGACATGCTTTGGCTTTTTAGACAGAGTAGAGTCAAGGGTGTAGCCATTATGCTATTGATCCTATGAAGTTGAACAAAGTAAATGCAGGGAAAATGCGGATCTACGAAACTTTAAAACATTCTATTGTTACTACCTTTTCCAGAACATCGGGTTTTCTACAGCTTGGAATTCGGGTCAACTTTTACAATAGAATTCCTGGAGACTAGTAGTGTACGGATTTGCAAAGACAACAAAACATTCCAAACTAAAGTGAGAACATATGGATTTTTACAATAGAAAAAAATGAGTCTGGAAACATTAAAAATGTGCCTTTGCTCCTTAAAAAGCATCCATAGGGGACAGGAGGGACCATCAGTCTCCCACCTCACTAGAAGACCAAAAGTGCAGCAATTTTGAATTTTCGGAAAAAAATATCCTTTTTTGAATTACCTTTCTGAAATATGTCGAGCAACTTAGCGAATTTCTTAAATTTTAGAAATATTTAGCCTTTTTTCTTCGATACAAATTTGTGACACAACACCCACCCTTCTCCTACTCAAAATAAACCCTGTGTATATGCGTACTCAGAAAAATTAGTCGAATTCGGGAATAAAAAGTGATATATTCTTATATTCGTTACCAAAAATGATGCCCTAAAGCTGAAACTACGAACCTTACGTTTACTGCATTCTTTATTCAGCAGAGTTATTTTCAAATCGTTTTTTTCACAGTTGCAAGACACTGTTTCTCTTTTTAACGAACTTTTTTCTGTTATATCCACTATAACTAGTCTAATTTTCTTTTATTTCGTTCGTTTTTTTATTGCCTCGTTAAAAGAGTTGGTAGACTTTTCATGTGTATCACTTGACTCTTCCCCTATCATGGTTTATGATCATAGAAAGTTGGACATCTCTTTTTTAAGATTCTACTCAGTGAAATAACTATTTGTTTCACGTAACGAAAAACAAATCATGAAGATAAAAAGTGTTAGAGAACTGAAATGGCCCTTACATCCTCTTAATTTGATTTTGTATCAGAACTTGTCCTTAGTTTACTGCTTTCTATGATATTACCGATGGACACATACGAATGGTAATCTCAATCTCACTCACCCATCCACCCTCCCCCAAAAAGTAAATTGTGGCTTGGCGACAACCCCCCTCCCCGATTTGTGTTTGCCTTCGCTGTTATCATTATTTTTTCATATTTTTCTTCTTATCGACAGGAGTCACATCGTCGGTCGTTAACCTTGCATTTTATGCCCAAAAGCACCGAGCGTGGTTTTTTTTTTTTTTTTTTTTTTTTCGAGCCTCTTCTAGGGATGTATAGTTTTTTGTTTTACACATTTGGCGATAAAAAAACGCCCGGTAAAACAAATGCTGGGACTCACTACAGCGTCCACTGTCACTACAATAAACTAACGGTGATAAACGATCGTTTAATTTAACGCCTACGACGCGATGGTGGCCAGTGGAACTAAATGCATGCTTACAGACGGCGTTTTTACCGATCGTTTTTTGTCACGAATTCAAAGAAGTTAGTCTACTAACGATTACTGTTGTGTTTGTATTGAGAGAGTGTGTTTGCAGAGAGTATATGATAAAATAAACTAAATTGGGAGTCATAAATGAATTATTTTCTACCAGTTCATACTAATGAACTGTAAGCAAGGAGCGAATCGGCCCAATAGTAACCGAAACTTAGTGATGATTAATGAACTTGAATAATGATTAAATAACAACAATGTGGTTTTTTATGTTTTTTATGTTAATGAAGATGTTTTATTTAAAAGAGATTCCAACTGCCACTGGTAAGAGCCGAAGGCCGAGCAAGCAGAGGGACGAGACGAAACACGGTCAAAATAAGAATACCGTAAACAAACCTGTTCAGACATATGCCAAAGCACTCCTATAAAAGTATAGATGCAGACAAAATATCAGCAAAAAATGAAGAGATAAAAAAAATACAAGAAAATATACCAAAATAGGGGACATAATGAAATGTGAAGATATACTTCGGTTAGCAATTGTTAATTTGCAAAGTCACAAGAAAGGAACGAATTTCGAACGTAATTGAGAATTGAGATTGCTTGAATTGTTTTTATATATAAAAAATACTAAAATTTATCGAGTCATGGGCGATAATATACTTGTAAGAGCTTTATAAGTTGGTCTTCTATTTTCTGCAAGCCACTTATGTTACCGTGCTTTCGGTTTGTTGGGGTCGGTTTTCGATTTTCAGTAAATTACTAATTTTCCAAATTCTAGCGAATCGGGAAACATCACAAGTTAGTTTATTTGCGATAGTTATTTATATACATCTTTCGCAATGAATATATTTCGTTCGTTTCACTTCGCTCTTTACTTCCTTAAAACAAACTTTTTTTTTAAACATTAATAATTCTTTATAGATTCAAAGAAAGTTGAACTGATTTGCGTTTTAATAGGAATAAAATAACAACACAAATTCACTAAGAGATTAATTTATCAGCCAGTATAGTTCTAGATCAGGTGAAGAATATACAATCAGTAAACAGCCGAAACTTACTTTCAACAACAAGAACTTTTTATGTGTCATAAAAAGGGTGCAGTTACCACTGTGCCCAAAATTTTAATTTTTCTGAAAAACATAGTCCCGAGAAATTGCCATAGGTTATTTTATACTACAAGGAAAGTCTTACACTTAAAAAAAATAGTAACTTAAAGCGTACAGTTTCGGCAGTGAATTTGCAAAAAAAATTCTTTATTTGTCTACAAAGAGAAAGAAAGAATTTCCCATAACAAAATTGGACTAAATTTCATTATTTTCTTTTACACAAAAAACATTCTAGAGCATTTTATAATAAAAGATCAAGGAAAAAATAAAATCTTTGTTATCTACTGGAGGATATATGCTTGGGAGGAAAAGGAATTCCCTCGTCAAACGTGGGCAATATAGCACTTTATTCCAACACAGCAAACCTTTTCCGCATGAAAAAAAAACCCTATGCTCTATCAACAATCTTGATCAATATCTCAAGGAAATCACGCCACGACTTTAAAAATGGAACATACCTATCAGGGGAAAAGGGAATAATAGGTTAGAATAAACATGAAAATGTTCGGAAATCTCAGAAAATGTAACATGCTAAGAATTTTTTGCATAAATCTTAGAGCTGGTAGTAGATTCAAAATTAGGAATTATTGCATTTTTAATACACAAAATAATAGATAAATATTCTCCAAAGAAAAGCTCATTTTGAAATCATAAGCGGCTCCAGACATGACCAATGCACAATAATAAGTAGAGTAGGTACAGGTATGTGCTTGTGTGCCAAAACAGTGCTTTAGGGGGAGGAGGACTCTTCGAAACAGATATACATGGTTCATTTAAAAGAATTTTGGAAACATAAGGCACGAATTGGAACACTGGGGAGGTTCAGTAGGGCAAAAAACTGAGTAGCCTAGTGTATAAAACCTAACCTAGTCACTTTAACACGGGCGGTTTTAGGGGAGGGACAGAGGGCACTTTCCCCGGGCGCAGAAATTTTAGGTGGTGCAAAATTTAAAATAAGTAATCTAACGGTGATGATAATTTTGTAATTTTAGAAATTTTATTTTTGCTGAAATGAAGTAGAGGGCGCAGATAATAAATGAAACAATTAATAAATAATTAATTACTACAACTACTACTACTACTACTAACAACTCACCGCAGCACCAAGCCGCCTGAGGCCAACACAGCTACGTACGTTCCTCCACAATCCCAATCTATTCAAAGCCTGATTAATTTAAATAATAAATTAAAAAATAATTAAAAATAAATTATTAATTAATTAATAAATTGAAAATAATTTTGTTAATAAATGAAAATTTTTTTAAAAATTTGGGCTAAAATTTTGTTTGGGAGAAGGGAGGGGGCGCTAATCAAGATTTTGCATCGGGTGAGTAGAATGCTAATAATGAATTCTCGGCCTTTATGTTCCTTCCTATGCTATTCTCGGCCTTTATGTTCCTTCCTATGCTATTCTGAGGCAGTTTATGTTCCTTCCTATGCTATTCTGAGGGTTTATGTTCCTTCCTATGCTATTCTAAGGGTTTATGATCCCTCCTATGCTATTTGGGGCCTTTATGTTCCTTCCTGTGCTATTTCGGGCCTTTACGTTCCCTCCCATGCTATTCTAAGGGTTTATGTTCCCTCCCATGCTATTTGGGGCCTTTACGTTCCTTCCTATGCTATTATAAGGGCTTATGTTCCTTGGTGTCTTTCCAGAGCATGTACTTGACGATGGAGAAAAAGGGTTAAAGTGATTAGCAATTATGAGTGGGGATTCCCCGCTGTGTTTTTTTTAATCGAAAACTAGAGATTGTCAAATTGCGTATTTAGGAATGGTTTTGTAGGGAAAGCTGTCTATCACTCATGTGTTATCCACAGTTCCATTTCTTTAGGATTTGCGAATTTGATCCTATTAAGGTGGAGAAAAAAAGAAAAGGGTTTAGCATTTGCGAATACTTCGATGTGTTGTCAATTTAAAATAGTTTAGAAATAAAAAAATTTAACAAGAAATGACTGAAAAGTGTTTTGGGGGAGATCGGTTGATTGTGTACTGTATAATACACAAGTGACGTTTGGACAGTGTTGTCAACTGTTGCCTGATTCCGTGTGGTTTTTCTTTACCTGGTGCCCATTAATAACGAAATTTTGTGTTAAATAAGTAGTTGTTGTATCTTTTAAAAGAGCTTTAAGGGGTTTGAGAGACTGGGTTGACTGATTCCGTGTGGTTTTTCTTTACTTGGTGCCCATTAAAAATGAAATTTTTGTGTTAAATATGTAGTTTTTGTATCTTTTAAAAGAGCATTAAGGGGTTTGAGAGATTCAGTTGCCTGATTCCGTGTGGTTTTTCTTTAATTGGTGCCCATTAAAAACTAAATTTTTGTGTTAAATAGGTAGTTCTTGTATCTTTTAAAAGAGGTTTACGGGGTTTGAGAGACTCGGTTGACTGATTCCGTGTGGTTTTTCTTTATTTGGTGCCCATTAAAAACAAAATTTTTTTGTTAAATAAGTATTTCTTGTATCTGTTAAAAGAGCTTTAAGGGGTTCGAGAGACTCTGTTGTCTGATTCCGTGGGGTTTTTCTATTCTTGGTACCCATTAAAAACAAAAATTTGGTCTTAAATAAGTAGTTTTTGTATCTGTTAAAAGAGCTTAACGGGGTTTGAGAGACTCGGTTGCCTGATTCCGTGTGATTTTTCTTTACTTGGTGCCCATTAAAAACGAAGTTTTTTGTGTTAAATCAGTAGTTCTTGTATCTGCTAAAAGAGCTTTAAGGGGTTTGAGAGACTCTGTTGCCTGATTCCGGGTGGTTTTTCTTTACTTGGTGCCCATTAAAAACAAATTTTTTGGGGTAAATTAGTAGTTATGGTACCTTTTCAAAGATCTTTACGGGGTTTGAGAGACTCGGTTGATTGATTCTATGTGGTTCTTCTTTACTTAGTATCCTATAAAAACAAATCTTTTTTCTTATATAAGTAGTTCTTTTATCTTTAAAAATATCTTTAAGGTGTTTGTGATACACTGGTGCAAGATTACAGGTTGATTTTCTTTAATTGTTTCCCATTAAAAACTAAATTTTTGTGTTAAATAAGTAGTTCTTGTATCTTTTAAAAGAGCTTCACGGGGTTTGAGAGACTCGGTTGATTGAGTCAGTGTTTTTTTTCGGGTCGGGCTGCCCTTGAAAAATGAAATTCTTGTGTTATATAAGTTTTTCTTACTCCTGTTAATTTATAAGTATGGTGTTTGAGAGACTCGGTTAACAGATTCCAGGATGTTAATGATTACTTATTGCAAATTAAAAACAAAGTTTTTGGTTTATATAAGTAGTTTTTGTATCTTTTAAAAGAGCAGTAAGGGGTTTGAGAGATTCAGTTGACTGATTCCGTGTGGTTTTTCTTTGCTTGGTGCCCATGAAAAACGAAATTTTTGTGTTAAATAAGTAGTTCTTGTATCTGTTAAAAGAGCTTTACGGGGATTGAGAGACTCTGTTGCCTGATTCCGTGTGGTTTTTCTTTAATTGGTTCTCATTAAAAACGAAATTTTTGTGTTAAATAGGTAGTTCTTTTATCTTTTAAAATAGCTTTTAGGGGTTTGAGAGACTCGGTTGCCTGATTCCGTGTGGTTTTTCTTTACTTGGTGCCCATTAAAAACGAAATTTTTGTGTTAAATAAGTAGTTCTTGTATCTGTTAAAAGAGCTTTACGTGGATTGAGAGACTCTGTTGACTGATTCCGTGTGGTTTTTCTTTACTTGGTGCCCATTAAAAACGAAATTTTCATGTTAAATAAGTAGTTCTTGTATCTTTTAAAAGAGCTTTACGGGGTTTGAGAGACTCGGTTGACTGATTCCGTGTGGTTTTTCTTTACTTGGTGCCCATTAAAAACGAAATTTTTGTGTTAAATATGTAGTTTTTGTATCTTTTAAAAGAGCATTAAGGGGTTTGAGAGATTCAGTTGCCTGATTCCGTGTGGTTTTTCTTTACTTGGTGCCCATTAAAAACGAAATTTTTGTGTTAAATAAGTAGTTCTTGTATCTTTTAAAAGAGCTTTAAGGGGTTTGAGAGACTCGGTTGACTGATTACGTGTGGTTTTTCTTTACTTGGTGCCCATTAAAAACAAAATTTTTTTGTTAAAATAGTATTTCTTGTATCTATTAATAGAGCTTTCAGGGGTTCGAGAGACTCGGTTGTCTGATTCCGTGTGGTTTTTCTTTACTTGGTGCACATTAATAATGAATTTTTCGTCTTAAATAAGTAGTTCTTGTATCTTTTAAAAGAGATTTACGGGGTTTGAGAGACTCTGTTGACTGATTCCGTGTGATTTTTCTTTACTTGGTGCCCATTAAAGACGAAGTTTTTTGTGTTAAATCAGTAGTTCTTGTATCTGCTAAAAGAGATTTAAGGGGGTTGAGAGACTCTGTTGCCTGATTCCGTGTGGTTTTTCTTTACTTGGTGTCCCACTAAAAACAAAATTTTTGTGTTAAATAAGTAGTTCTTGTATCTTTTAAAAGAGATTTACGGGGATTGAGAGACTCGGTTGCCTGATTCCGTGTGGTTTTTCTTTACTTAGTGCCCATTAAAAACGAACTTTTTGTGTTAAATAATTAGTTCCTGTATCTTTTAAAAGAGCTTTACGGGGATTGAGAGACTCGGTTGACTGATTCCGTGTGGTTTTTCTTTTCTTGGTGCCCATTCAAAACGAATTTTTTGTGTTAAATAAGTAGTTCTTGTATCTGTTAAAAGAGCTTTACGGGGTTTGAGAGACTCGGTTGCCTGAGTCAGTGTGGTTTTTCTTTACTTGGTGCCCATTAAAAACAAAATTTTTGTGTTAAATAAGTAGTTCTTGTATCTTTTAAAAGAGCTTTACGGGGTTTGAGAGACTCTGTTGACTGATTCCGTGTGGTTTTTCTTTACTTGGTGCCCATTAAAAACGAAATTTTTGTGTTAAATATGTAGTTTTTGTATCTTTTAAAAGAGCATTAAGGGGTTTGAGAGACTCTGTTGCCTGATTCCGTGTGGTTTTTCTTTTCTTGGTGCCCATTAAAAACAAAATTTTTATGTTAAATAAGTAGTTTTTGTATCTTTTAAAAGAGCTTTAAGGGGTTTGAGAGACTCTGTTGACTGATTCCGTGTGTTTTTTATTCAATTTGTGCCCATTAAAAAAAAAGTTTTTTTGTTAAATAAGTAGTTTTTGTATCTTTTAAAAGAGCCTTACGGTGTTTGAGAGACTCTGTTGCCTGATCCCGTGTTGTTTGTATTTACTTGGTGCCCATTAAAAACGAAATTTTTGTATTAAATAATTAGTTATTGTATCTTTTAAAATAGCTTTACGGGGTTTGAGAGACTCGTTTAACTGATTCCGTGTGGTTTTTCTTTACTTGGTGCCCATTAAAAACGAAATTTTTGTGTTAAATAAGTAGTTCTTGTATCTGTTAAAAGAGCTTTACGGGGATTGAGAGACTCTGTTGCCTGATTCCGTGTGGTTTTTCTTTACTTGGTGCCCATTAAAAACGAAATTTTTTTGTTAAATAAGTAGTTATTGTATCTGTTAAAAGAGCTTTACGGGGCTTGAGAGACTCTGTTGACTGATTCCCTGTTGTTTTTCTTTACTTGGGTGTCATTAAAAACGAAAATTTTGTTTTAAATAAGTAGTTGTTGTATCTTTTAAAAGAGCTTTACTGGGTTGGATAGATTCAGTTGCCTGATTCCGTGTGGTTTTTCTTTAATTGGTGCCCATTAAAAAAGAAATTTTTGTGTTAAATAAGTAGTTATTGTATCTTTTAAAAGAGCATTAAGGGGTTTGAGAGACTCGGTTGACTGATTCCGTGTGGTTTTTCTTTACTTGGTGCCCATTAAAAACAAAATTTTTGTGTTAAATAAGTAGTTCTTGTATCTATTAAAAGAGCTTTACGGGGTTCGAGAGACTCGGTTGTCTGATTCCGTGTGGTTTTTCTTTACTTTGTGCACATTAAAATCGAAATTTTTGTCTTAAATAAGTAGTTCTTGTATATTTTAAAAGAGCTAAAAGGGGTTTGAGAGACTCGGTTGCCTGATTCCGTGTGTTTTTTCTTTACTTGGTGCCCATTAAAGACGAAGTTTTTTGTGTTAAATCAGTAGTTCTTGTATCTGCTAAAAGAGCTTTAAGGGGGTTGAGAGACTCTGTTGCCTGATTCCGTGTGGTTTTTCTTTACTTGGTGCCCATTAAAAACAAAATTTTTGTGTTAAATAAGTAGTTATTGTATCTTTTCAAAGAGCTTTAAGGGGTTTGAGAGACTCGGTTGCCTGATTCCGTTTGGTTTTTCTTTACTTAGTGCTCATTAAAAACAAAATTTTTGTGTTAAATAGGTAGTTCTTGTATCTTTTAAAAGAGCTTTACGGGGTTTGAGAGACTTTGTTATCTGATTTTGTGTTGTTTTTATTTTCTTGCTGACCAGTAAAACAGATGTTTTTTTTTTAAAAGAGTATTTCTTGTATCTGTTAAAATAGCTCTACGGGGTTTGAGAGACTCTGTTGCCTGATTCCGTGTGGTTTTTCTTTACTTGGTGCCCAATAAAAACGAAATTTTTGTGTTAAATAAGTATTTCTTTTATAATTTAAAATAGCTTTACGGGGGTTGAGAGACTAGGTTGCCTGATTCCGTGTGGTTTTTCTTTACTTGGTGCCCATTAAAAACGAAATTTTTGTGTTAAATATGTAGTTTTTGTATCTTTTAAAAGAGCATTAAGGGGTTTGAGAGATTCAGTTGACTGATTCCGTGTGGTTTTTCTTTGCTTGGTGCCCATGAAAAACGAAATTTTTGTGTTAAATAAGTAGTTCTTGTATCTGTTAAAAGAGCTTAACGGGGATTGAGAGACTCTGTTGCCTGATTCCGTGTGGTTTTTCTTTACTTGGTGCCCATTAAAAACGAAATATTTGTGTTAAATAAGTAGTTCTTGTATCTTTTAAAAGAGCTTTACGGGGTTTGAGAGAATCTATTGCCTGATTCCGTGTGGTTTTTCTTTACTTGATGCCCATTAAAAACGAAATTTTTGTGTTAAATAAGTAGTTCTTGTATCTTTTAAAAGAGCTTTACGGGGTTTGAGAGACTCGGTTGACTGATTCCGTGTGGTTTTTCTTTACTTGGTGCCCATTAAAAATGAAATTTTTGTGTTAAATATGTAGTTTTTGTATCTTTTAAAAGAGCATTAAGGGGTTTGAGAGATTCAGTTGCCTGATTCCGTGTGGTTTTTCTTTACTTGGTGCCCATTAAAAACGAAATTTGTGTGTTAAATAAGTAGTTCTTGTATCTTTTAAAAGAGCTTTACGGGGTTTGAGAGACTCGGTTGCCTGATTCCGTGTGTTTTTTCTTTACTTGGTGCCCATTAAAAACGAAATTTTTGTGTTAAATAAGTAGTTCTTGTATCTTTTAAAAGAGCTTTACGGGGTTCGAGAGACTCTGTTGCCTGATTCCGTGTGGTTTTTCTTTACTTGGTGCACATTAAAAACGAAATTTTTGTGTTATATAAGTAGTTCTTGTATCTTTTAAAAGAGCTTTACGGGGTTTGAGAGACTCGGTTGACTGATTCCGTGTGATTTTTCTTTACTTGGTGCCCATTAAAGACGAAGTTTTTTGTGTTAAATCAGTAGTTATTGTATCTGCTAAAAGAGCTTTAAGGGGGTTGAGAGACTCTGTTGCCTGATTCCGTGTGGTTTTTCTTTACTTGGTGCCCATTAAAAACAAAATTTTTGTGTTAAATAAGTAGTTCTTGTATCTTTTAAAAGAGCTTTACGGGGTTTGAGAGACTCGGTTGCCTGAGTCCGTGTGGTTTTTCTTTACTTAGTGCTCATTAAAAACTAAATTTTTGTGTTAAATAAGTAGTTCTTGTATCTTTTAAAAGAGCTTTACGGGGTTTGAGAGACTCTGTTTACTGACTCCGTGTGGTTTTTCTTTACTTGGTGCCCATTAAAAACGAAATTTTTGTGTTAAATAAGTAGTTCTTGTATCTTTTAAAAGAGCTCTACGGGGTTTGAGAGACTCTGGTGACTGATTCCGTGTGATTTTTATTTACTTGGTTCCCATTAAAAACAAAATTCTTGTGTTAAAAAAGTACTTATTGTATATTTTAAAAGAGCTGTACGGTGTTTGAGAGTCTCTGTTACCTGATTCCGTGTGGTTTTTATTTAATTGGTTCAAAATAAAAACGAAATTTTTGTGTTAAATAAGTAGTTTTTGTATCTTTTAAAAGAGCATTAAGGGGTTTGAGAGATTCAGTTGACTGATTCCGTGTGGTTTTTCTTTGCTTGGTGCCCATGAAAAACGAAATTTTTGTGTTAAATAAGTAGTTCTTGTATCTGTTAAAAGAGCTTCACGGGGATTGAGAGACTCTGTTGCCTGATTCCGTTTGGTTTTTCTTTTCTTTGTTCCCAATATATACTAAATATTTGTTTTTAATAGGTAGTTCGTGCATCTTTTAAAAGAGCTTTACGGGGTTTGAGAGACTCGGTTACCTGATTCCGTGTGGTTTTTGTTTGCTTAGTGCCCATGAAAAACTAAGATTTTGTGTTAAATAAGTAGTTCTTTTATCTGTTAAAAGAGCTTTAAGGGGATTGAGAGACTCTGTTGCCTGATTCCGTGTGGTTTTTCTTTACTTGGTGCCCATTAAAAACGAAATTTTAATGTTAAATAAGTAGTTCTTCTATCTTTTAAAAGAGCTTTACGGGGTTTGAGAGACTCGGTTGACTGATTCCGTGTGGTTTTTCTTTACTTGGTGCCCATTAAAAATGAAATTTTTGTGTTAAATATGTAGTTTTTGTATCTTTTAAAAGAGCATTAAGGGGTTTGAGAGAGTCAGTTGACTGATTCCGTGTGGTTTTTCTTTACTTGGTCCCCATTAAAAACTAAATTTTTTTGTTAAATAAGTAGTTCTTGTAACTTTTAAAAGAGCTTTTCGGGGTTTGAGAGACTCTGTTGTCTGATTCAGTGTGGATTTTCTTTATTTGGTGCCCATTAAAAACGAAATTTTTTTGTTAAATAATTATTTAGTGTATCTTTTAAAAGATCTTTACGTGGTTCAAGAGACTCGGTTGTCTGATTCCGTGTGGTTTTTATTTAGTTGGTTCCCATTAAAAATTAAATTTTCTTCTTAAATAAGTAGTTATTGTATCTTTTAAAAGAGCTATATGGGGTTTGAAAGACTCGGTTGACTGATTCCGTGTAATTTTTCTTTACTTGGTGCCCATTAAAGACGAAGTTTTTTGTGTTAAATCAGTAGTTCTTGTATCTGCTAAAAGAGCTTTAAGGGGTTTGAGAGACTCTGTTGCCTGATTCCGGGTGGTTTTTCTTTACTTGGTGCCCATTAAAAACAAAATTATTGTGTTAAATAAGTAGTTCTTGTATCTTTTAAAAGAGCTTTACGGGGTTTGAAAGACTTGGTTGCCTGATTCCGTGTTGTTTTTCTTTACTTGTTGCCCATTAAAAACAAAATTTTTGTGTTAAATAACTATTTATTTTATATTTTAAAATAGATTTACGGGTTTTGAGAGACTCGTTTGACTGATTCAGTGTGGTTTGTATTTAATTGGTGCCAATTAAAAACGAAATTTTTGTGTTAAATAAGTAGTTCTTGTATCTGTTAAAAGAGCTCTACGGGGATTGAGAGACTCGGTTGCCTGATTCCGTGTGGTTTTTCTTTACTTAGTGCTCATTAAAAACGAAATTTGTGTGTTAAATAAGTAGTTCTTGTATCTTTTAAAAGAGCTTTAAGGGGTTTGAGAGACTTTGTTGACTGACTCCGTGTGGTTTTTCTTTACTTGGTGCCCATTAAAAACGAAATTTTTGTGTTAAATAAGTAGTTTTTTATCTTTTAAAAGAGCTTTAAGGGGTTTGAGAGACTCAGTTGCCTGATTCCGTTTGGTTTTTCTTTACTTGGTGCCCATTAAAAACGAAATTTTTGTGTTAAATAAGTAGTTCTTGTATCTTTTAAAAGAGCTTTACGGGGTTTGAGAGACTCGGTTGACTGATTCCGTGTGGTTTTTCTTTACTTGGTGCCCATTAAAAACGAAATTTTTGTGTTAAATAAGTAGTTCTTGTATCTTTTAAAAGAGCTTTACGGGGTTTGAGAGACTCGGTTGCCTGATTCCGTGTTGTTTTTCTTTACTTGGTGCCCATTAAAAACGAAATTTTTGTGTTAAATAAGTAGTTCTTGTATCTTTTAAAAGAGATTTACGGGGTTTGAGAGACTCGGTTGCCTGATTCCGTGTGATTTTTCTTTACTTGGTGCCCATTAAAGACGAAGTTTTTTGTGTTAAATCAGTAGTTCTTGTATCTGATAAAAGAGCTTTAAGGGGGTTGAGAGACTCTGTTGCCTGATTCCGGGTGGTTTTTCTTTACTTGGTGCCCATTAAAAACTAAATTTTTGTGTTAAATCAGTAGTTCTTGTATCTTTTAAAAGAGCTTTACGGGGTTTGAGCGACTTGGTTGACTGATTCTGTGTGGTTTTTATTTAATTTGTGCCAATTAAAAAAGAAATTTTTGTTGTAAAACATTATTTATTTATTATTTTAATATAGCTGTACGGTGTATTAGAGACTAGGTTGCCTGATTCCGTGTGGTTTTTCTTTACTTTCTGTCCATAAAAAAAAAAATTTTTGTGTTAAATAAGTAGTTCTTGTATCTTTTAAAAGAGCTTTACGGGGTTTGAGAGACTCTGTTGCCTGATTCCGTGTGGTTTTTCTTTACTCGGTGCCCATTAAAAACGAAATTTAATAAGTAGTTCTTGTATCTTTTAAAAGAGCTTTACGGGGTTTGAGAGACTCGGTTGACTGATTCCGTGTAATTTTTCTTTACTTGGTGCCCATTAAAGACGAAGTTTTTTGTGTTAAATCAGTAGTTCTTGTATCTGCTAAAAGAGCTTTAAGGGGGTTGAGAGACTCTGTTGCCTGATTCCGTGTGGTTTTACTTTACTTGGTGCCCATTAAAAACAAAATTTGTGTGTTAAAAAAGTAGTTATTATACATTTTAAGAGCTTTACGGCGTTTGAGAGACTCTATTGCCTGATTCCGTGTTGTTTTTCTGTACCTGCTGTCCATTAAAAACAAAATTTGTGTTAAACAAGTAGTTCTTGTATCTTTTAAAAGAGCTTTACGGGCTTTGAGAGACTCGGTTGCCTGATTCCGTGTGGTTTTTCTTTACTTGGTGCCCATTAAAACCTAAATTTTTGTCTTAAATAAGTAGTTATTGTATCTCTTAAAAGATCTTTACGGAGTTTGAGAGACTCGGTTGGCTGATTCCATGTGGTTTTTCTTTACTTGGTGCCCATTAAAAACGAAGTTTTTGTGTTAAATAAGTAGTTCTCTTATCTTTTAAAAGAGCTTTAAGGGGTTTGAGAGACTCAGTTGCCTGATTCCGTGTGGTTTTTCTTTACTTAGTGCTCATTAAAAACGAAGTTTTTGTGTTAAATAAGTAGTTCTTGTATCTGTTAAGAGCTTTACGGGGTTTGAGAGACTCGGTTGCATTGTATTTTCCATAATTTTCTTACAAGAGACTAGAGTTTACGGACAAAAACCCTTACTAGCTCAGATTTTATAGAAATAGTTTTATTTTTTGATCCAAAAATAGACTAAAGTTTCAGATTTGAATCAGAGAATTGTATTTTCCATAATTTTCTTACATCTTTGGAAATCATTAACGATAACAAACTTTTTTTCGACCAGATAGGTTTTCGAAAGCACATTCAGCATGGCGTGCGCTATTTTTTTTTATCATGAACCCTTTAGAGACCAATTTGATCAACTTGGAGAAAGCTCAAATAGAATCGTTACTGATATTGATATTAGTGCGTAAACTACAAACTGACAAAAAATATCCAGAACTTTTTTTCTTATAGCCTTGACTTTGAAGACATTTCTTCATTTTAATTGGGTTTAGAAATATCATGCAAAATAAAACTAGCCAAACCGTCGTTTCTTTGTCGAATTTTGAGCAAACAAGAGGATTTTAACACCTGATTGGCTCGTTTGTATGCAATTTCAAGTCAGTGAAAAGAACGAAACGTCTTTGAGTCAAATTTTTTTTTAAAGTAAATTCGATATTTCTCTATGATTCAATCCCAACGTCCCCCTGCTCTGAGTGTTGAAAATGATTTCACGACATTATTTTAGTTTTTTTTTCTTGTCCCAAACTATTTTTTTTATCATGAACCCTTTAGAGATCAATTTGATCAACTTGGAGAAAGTTCAAATAGAATCGTTTACTGATATTGATATTAGTGCGTAAACTACAAACTGACAAAAATATCCAGAACTTTTTTTTCTTATAGCCTTGACTTTGAAGACATTTCTTCATCTTAAGTGTTTGATTCAAACTTTTACCTCGAGCATCGATGTTTTTAGCAGAATTTCAAAAGGATCGTTCATAAGTGCTGAAGTATCTGATGAAATAATTTAGGTCATATGATAAATTTAATTTATTTTTTTAATGCAGTAGTTTTTTTTAGTAACGACACTCGATATCCTAAAAGTGTCTGATTCAAACTTTTACCTTGGGAATCGATGTTGTTAGAAGAATTTCAAAAGGATCATTTATGAGTGCTGGCGTATCTGATGAAATAATTAAGGTCGTATGATCAATTTAGTAAGGAAACTCGATATCCTAAAAGTGTCTGATTCAAACTTTTACCTGGAGCATCGATGTTGTTAGCAGAATTTCAAAAGGATCGTTTATGAGTGCTGGCGTATCTGATGAAATAATTTAAGTAGTATGATAAATTTAATTTATTTTTTTTAATGCAGTAGTTTTTCAGTAAGGACACTCGATATCCTAAAACTGTCTGGTTCAAACTTTTACCTTGAGAATCGATGTTGTTAGAAAAATTTCAAAAGCATCGTTTATGAGTGCTGGCGTATCTGATGAAATAATTTAGGTCGTATGATCAATTTAGTAAGGACAGTCGATATCCTAAAAGTGTCTGATTCAAACTTTTACTTTGAGCATCGATGTCGTTAGCAGAATTTCAAAAGGATCGCTTATGAATGCTGGCGTATCTGATGAAGTAATTTAGGCCGTATGATAATTTTAATTTTTTTTTAATGCAGTAGTTTTTAGTAAGGACACTCGATATCCTAGAAGTGTTTGGATTCAAACTTTTACCTTGAGCATCGATGTTTTTAGCAGAATTTCAAAAGGATCGTTCATTAGTTCTGGCGTATCTGATGAAATAATTTAGGTCGTATGATAAATTTAATTTTTTTTTTTAATGCAGTAGTTTTTCAGTAAGGACATTCGATATGCTAAAAGTGTTTGATTCAAACTTTTACCTTGACCATCGATGTTGTTAGTAGAATTTCAAAAGGATCGCTTATGAGTGCTGGCGTATCTGATGAAGTAATTTAGGTCGTATGATAAATTTAATTTTTTATTTTTTAATGCAGTAGTTTTTAGTAAGGACACTCGATATCATAAAAGTGTTTGATTCAAAATTTTAACTTGAGCATCGATGTTGTTAGCAGAATTTCAAAAGGATTATACGTAAGTGCTGGCGTATCTGATGAAATAATTTAGGTCGTATGATAAATTTAATTTATTTTTTTTAATGCAGTAGTTTTTCAGTAAGGACACTCTCGATATCCTAAAACTGTTTGATTCAAACTTTTACCTTGAGAATCGATGTTGTTAAAAAAATTTCAAAAGCATCGTTTATGAGTGCTGGCGTATCTGATGAAATAATTTAGGTCGTATGATCAATTTAGTAAGGACACTCGATATCCTAAAAGTGTCTGATTCAAACTTTTACTTTGAGCATCGATGTCGTTAGCAGAATTTCAAAAGGATCGCTTATGAATGCTGGCGTATCTGATGAAGTAATTTAGGCCGTATGATAATTTTTTTTTTTTTAATGGAGTAGTTTTTAGTAAGGACACTCGATATCCTAGAAGTGTTTGATTCAAACTTTTACCTTGAGCATCGATGTTTTTAGCAGAAATTCAAAAGGATCGTACATAAGTTCTGGCGTATCTGATGAAATAATTTAGGTCGTATGATAAATTTAATTTATTTTTTTTAATGCAGTAGTTTTTTTAGTAAGGACACTCGATATCCTAAAAGTGTCTGATTCAAACTTTTACCATGAGAATAGATGTTGTTAAAAGAATTTCAAAAGGATCGTTTATGAGTGCTGGCGTATCTGATGAAATAATTTAGGTCGTATGATCAATTTAGTAAGGACACTCGATATCCTAAAAGTGTCTGATTCAAACTTTTACTTTGAGCATCGATGTCGTTAGCAGAATTTCAAAAGGATCGCTTATGAATGCTGGCGTATCTGATGAAGTAATTTAGGCCGTATGATAAATTTAATTTTTTTTTTTAATGCAGTAGTTTTTAGTAAGGACACTCGATATCCTAGAAGTGTTTGGATTCAAACTTTTACCTTGAGCATCGATGTTTTTAGCAGAATTTCAAAAGGATCGTTCATAAGTGCTGGCGTATCTGATGAAATAATTTAGCTCGTATAATAAATTTAATTTATTTTTTTTAATGCAGTAGTTTTTCAGTAAGGACATTCGATATGCTAAAAGTGTTTGATTCAAACTTTTACCTTGACCATCGATGTTGTTAGTAGAATTTCAAAAGGATCGCTTATGAGTGCTGGCGTATCTGATGAAGTAATTTAGGTCGTACGATAAATTTAATTTTTTATTTTTTAATGCAGTAGTTTTTAGTAAGGACACTCGATATCCTAAAAGTGTTTGATTCAAAATTTTACCTTGAGCATCGATGTTTTTAGCAGAATTTCAAAAGGATCGTTCATAAGTGCTGGCGTATCTGATGAAATAATTTATGTCGTATGATAAATTTAATTTATTTTTTTAATGCATTAGTTTTTCAGTAAGGACACTCGATATCCTAAAAGTGTCTGTTTCAAACTTTTACCTTGAGAATCGATGTTGTTAGAAGAATTTCAAAAGGATCGTTTATGAGTGCTGGCGTATCTGATGAAATAATTTAGGTCGTATGATCAATTTAGTAAGGACATTAGATATACTAAAAGTGTCTGATTCAAACTTTTACCTTGAGCATCGATGTTGTTAGCAGAATTTCAAAAGGATCGCTTATGAATGCTGGCGTATCTGATGAAGTAATTTAGGCCGTATTATAAATTTAATTTTTTTTTATTGCAGTAGTTTTTAGTAAGGACACTCGATTTCCCTATAATGTTTGTTACAAACTTTTACCTTGAGCATCGATGTTTTTAGCAGAATTTCAAAAGGATCGTTCATAAGTGCTGGCGTATCTGATAAAATAATTTAGGTCGTATCATAAATTTAATTTATTTTTTTTAATGCAGTAGTTTTTCAGTAAGGACATTCGATATGCTAAAAGTGTTTGATTCAAACTTTTACCTTGACCATCGATGTTGTTAGTAGAATTTCAAAAGGATCGCTTATGAGTGCTGGCGTATCTGATGAAGTAATTTAGGTCGTATGATAAATTTAATTTTTTATTTTTTAATGCAGTAGTTTTTAGTAAGGACACTCGATATCCTAAAAGTGTTTGATTCAAAATTTTACCTTGAGCATCGATGTTGTTAGCATAAATTCAAAAGGGTCGTTAATTAGTTCTGGCGTATCTGATGAATTAATTTAGGTCGTATCATCAATTTAATTTAATTTTTTTTAATGCAGATGTTTTTTAGTAAGGACATTCGATATGCTAAAACTGTTTGGTTCAAACTTTTACCTTGAGAATCGATGTTGTTAGAAGAATTTCAAAAGGATCGTTTATGAGTGCTGGCGTATCTGATGAAATAATTTAGGTCGTATGATCAATTTAGTAAGGACACTCGATATCCTAAGTGTCTGATTCAAACTTTTACCTTGAGCATCGATGTCGTTAGCAGAATTTCAAAGGGATCGCTTATGAATGCTGGCGTATCTGATGAAGTAATTTAGGTCGTATGATAATTTTTTTTTTTAATGCAGTAGTTTTTCAGTAAGGACACTCGATATACTAAAAGTGTTTGATTAAAACTTTTACCTTGAGCATCGATGTTTTTAGCAGAATTTCAAAAGGATCGTTCATAAGTGCTGGCGTATCTGATGAAATAATATAGGTCGTATGATAAATTTAAATTATTTTTTTTATGCAAAGATTCGGAAAAAAATTCGAACTTTAGCGTTAAGAGCGAGGTATTGACTAGGGGGCGAACCCCCTAATATACGTAATTAAAATATACGAATATAGACGTTCGTTACGTAAGTTAATTCGTAAGTTACGTATATTATTACTGATGAAAATGTTCGTAAATAAAATTAAACCACTTTCGAGTAAGCCATTTAGCCAAAAAAAAGTAAAATTAATATGCAAATTTCGTTTTTTTATTCATGTACGGTGAGCCAAAATCAAAACCTGCATTAATTCAAAAACGTTCAAAAATTAAATAAAAATGTGTGTGTGTGTGGTGTGGTGTGGTGTGTGTGGTTCAAAAATTAAATAAAAATGTGTGTGTGTGTGTGGTGTGGTGTGGTGTGGGTGGTGTGTGGTGTGTGTGTGGGGTGTGTGGTGTGTGTGGTGTGTGTGTGTGTGTGTGTGTGTGTGTGTGTGGTGTGTGTGGTGTGTGTGTTGTGTGTGGTGTGTGTGTGTTTCTGGGTGTGTGTGTGTGTGTGTGTGTGTGTGTGTGTGTGTGTGTGTGGTGTGTGTGTGTGTGTGTGTGGTGTGTGTGGTGTGTGTGGTGTGTGTGTGTGTGTGTGTGTGTGTGTGTGTGTGTGTGTGTGGTGTGTGTGTGTGTGTGTGTGGTGTGTGTGGTGTGTGTGTGTGTGTGGTGTGTGTGGTGTTTGTGTGTGTGTGTGTGTGTGTGTGTGTTTTTGGTGTGTGGGTGTGTGTTTGTGTGTGTGTGTGTGTTTTTGTTTGTTTGTGTGTTCGTTTTTGTTTGTGTATTTTTTTGTGTGTTTTTGTTCGCGTGTGTTTTTTTTTTCGTGTTTGTATGTTTGTGTTTGTGTGTGTGTTTTTGTGTGTGTGTGTGTGTGTGTGTGTGTGTGTGTGTGTGTGTGTGTGTGTGTGTGTGTGTGTGTGTGTGTGTGTGTGTGTGTGTGTGTGTGTGTGTGTGTGTGTGTGTGTGTGTGTGTGTGTGTGTGTGTGTGTGTGTGTGTGTGTGTGTGTGTGTGTGTGTGTGTGTGTGTGTGTGTGTGTGTGTGTGTGTGTGTGTGTGTGTGTGTGTGTGTGTGTGTGTGTGTGTGTGTGTGTGTGTGTGTGTGTGTGTGTGTGTGTGTGTGTGTGTGTGTGTGTGTGTGTGTGTGTGTGTGTGTGTGTGTGTGTGTGTGTGTGTGTGTGTGTGTGTGTGTGTGTGTGTGTGTGTGTGTGTGTGTGTGTGTGTGTGTGTGTGTGTGTGTGTGTGTGTGTGTGTGTGTGTGTGTGTGTGTGTGTGTGTGTGTGTGTGTGTGTGTGTGTGTGTGTGTGTGTGTGTGTGTGTGTGTGTGTGTGTGTGTGTGTGTGTGTGTGTGTGTGTGTGTGTGTGTGTGTGTGTGTGTGTGTGTGTGTGTGTGTGTGTGTGTGTGTGTGTGTGTGTGTGTGTGTGTGTGTGTGTGTGTGTGTGTGTGTGTGTGTGTGTGTGTGTGTGTGTGTGTGTGTGTGTGTGTGTGTGTGTGTGTGTGTGTGTGTGTGTGTGTGTGTGTGTGTGTGTGTGTGTGTGTGTGTGTGTGTGTGTGTGTGTGTGTGTGTGTGTGTGTGTGTGTGTGTGTGTGTGTGTGTGTGTGTGTGTGTGTGTGTGTGTGTGTGTGTGTGTGTGTGTGTGTGTGTGTGTGTGTGTGTGTGTGTGTGTGTGTGTGTGTGAACATCGATGCTCAAGGTAAAAGTTTCAATCAAACACTTTTAGCATATCGAATATCCTTACTGAAAAACTACTGCATTAAAAAAAAAATAATAAATTTATCATACGACCTAAATTATTTCATCAGATACGCCAGCACTTATGAACGATCCTTTTGAAATTCTGCTAAAAACATCGATGCTCAAGGTAAAAGTTTGAATCAAACACTTTTAGGACATCGAGTGTTCTTACTAAAAACCACTGCATTAAAAAAAAATTAAATTTATCATACGACCTAAATTACTTCATCAGATACGCCAGCACTCATAAACGATCCTTTTTAAATTCTGCTAAAAACATCGATGCTCAAGGTAAAAGTTTGAATCAGACACTTTTAGCATATCGAGTGTTCTTACTAAATTGACCATACGACCTAAATTATTTCATCAGATACGCCAGCACTCATAAACGATCCTTTTGAAGTTATTCTAACAACATCGATTAACAAGTTAAGTTTGAATCAGACAATTTTAGGATATCGAGTGTCCTTAATAAAAAAAAAAACTACTGCATTAAAAAAAATAAATTAAATTGATCATACGACCTAAATTATTTCATCAGATACGCCAACACTTTTGAATGATCCTTTTGAAATTCTGCTAAAAACATCGATGCTCGAAGTAAAAGTTTGAATCAAACACTTAAGATGAAGAAATGTCTTCAAAGTCAAGGCTATAAGAAAAAAAAGTTCTGGATATTTTTGTCAGTTTGTAGTTTACGCACTAATATCAATATCAGTAACGATTCTATTTGAACTTTCTCCAAGTTGATCAAATTGATCTCTAAAGGCATCATGATAAAAAAAATAGTTTGGGACAAGAAAAAATAAAATAAAATAATGTCGTGAAATCATTTTCAACACTCAGAGCAGGGGGACGTTGGGATTTAATCATAGAGAAACATCGAATTTACTTTTTAAAAAAAATGTGACTCAAAGACGTTTCGTTCTTTTCACTGGCTTGAAATTGCATACAAACGAGCCAATCAGGTGTTACAATCCTTTTGTTTGCTCAAAATTCGACAAAGCAACGACGGTTTGGCTAGTTTTATTTTGCATTATATTTCTAAAGCTAATTGAGACAAAGAAATGACCTAAAAGAAAATCCTATAATAGAAAAAGTTCTTTATATTTTTGTCAGTTTGCAGTTTACGCAATTAAATCAATATCAATAATGACCCTATTTGAAATTCCTCTAAGTTGATCACATTGATTTCTAAACGGTTCATGATAAAAAAAAAAATAGCGCACGCCATGCTGAATGTGCTTTCAAAAACCCATCTGGTCGAAAACATGTTTGTTATCGTTAATGATTTCCAAAGATGTAAGAAAATTATGGAAAATACAATTCTCTGGTTCAAATCTGAAACTTTAGTCTATTTTCGGATCGAAAAATAAAACTATTTCTATAAAATCTGAGCTAATAAGGGTTTTTGACCGTAAACTCTAGTTTCTTGTAAGAAAATTATGGAAAATACAATGCAACCGAGTCTCTCAAACCCCGTAAAGCTCTTTTAACAGATACAAGAACTACTTATTTAACACAAAAACTTCGTTTTTAACGAGCACTAAGTAAAGAAAAACCACACGGAATCAGGCAACTGAGTCTCTCAAACCCCTTAAAGCTCTTTTAAAAGATACAAGAAATACTTATTTAATACAAAATCTTCGCATTTAATGTGCACCAATTAAATAAAAACCACACGGAATCAGACAACCGAGTCTCTCAAACCCCGTAAAACTCTTTCAAAAGATACAAGAACTACTTATTTAACACAAAAATTTCGTTTTTAATGGGCACAAATTAAAGAGTAACCACACTGAATCATGTAACCGAGTTTCTCAAACCTCACAAAGCTCTTTCAAAAGTTACAAGATATACTGATTTAAAAAACAAATGCCGTTTTTAATTGGCACTACGTAAAGAAAAACCACACGGAATCAGGCAACCAAGTATTTCAAATACCTCAAAGCTCTTTTAATAGATACAAAAACTACTTATTTAACAAAAATATTTCGTTTCAAATGGGCACCAAGAAAAGAAAAACCACACGGAATCAGGCAACAGAGTCTCTCAAACCCCGTAAAGCTCTTTTAACAGATACAAGAACTACTTATTGAACACAAAAAGTTAGTTTTTAATGGGCACCAAGTAAAGAAAAACCACACGGAATCAGGCAACCGAGTCTCTCAAACCCCGTAAAGCTCTTTTAAAAGATACAAGAACTACTTATTTAAAACAAAAATTTTTTTTTAATGGGCAACAAGTAAAGAAAAACCAAGTGGAATCATGTAACAGAGTCTCTCAAACCCCGTAAAGCTCTTTTAAAAGATGCAAGAACTACTTATTTAAGTCAAAAATTTTTTTTTTAATGGGCACAAAGTAAAGAAAAACCACACGGAATCAGGCAACAGAGTCTCTCAAATCCCGTAAAGCTCTTAACAGATACAAGAAATACTTATTTAATACAAAAACTTCGCTTTTAATGGGCACCAAGTAAAGAAAAATCACACGGAATCAGGCAACCAAGTCTCTCAAACCCCGTAAAGCTCTATTAAAAGATAAAAGAACAACTTATTTAACCAAGAAATTTCGTTTTTAATGAGCACCAAGTAAAGAAAAACCACACGGACTCAGGCAACCGAGTCTCTCAAACCCCGTAAAGCTCTTTTAAAAGATTCAAGAACTACTTATCTAACACAAAAATTTTGTTTTTAATGGGCACCAAGTAAAGAAAAACCACACGGAATGAGGCAACCGAGTCTCTCAAGCCCCGTAAAGCTCTTTTAAAAGATACAAGAACAACTTATTTAACACAAAAATTTCTTTTTAATGAGCACCAAGTAAAGAAAAACCACACGGAATCAGGCAACAGAGTCTCTCAAACCCCGTAAAGCTCTTTTAAAAGATACAAGAACTACTTATTTAACAAAAAAATTTCGTTTTTAATTGGCACCAAGTAAAGAAAAATCACACGGAATCAGTCAACCGAGTCTCTCAAACCCCGTAAAGCTCTTTTAAAAGATACAAGAACTACTTATTTAACACAAAAATTTATTTTTTTAATGGGCACCAAGTACAGAAAAACCACACGGAATCAGGCAACAGAGTCTCTCAAACCCCGTAATCATCTTTTAAAATATAAAATAAATAATTTTTAAACAAAAATATTTCTTTTTTATTGGGAATCAACTAAAGAAAATACACACGCAATCCGGAAACAAAGTCTCTCAAACTCCGTAAAGCTCTTTTAAAAGATACAAGAACTACTTATTTAACACAAAAATTTCATTTTTAATGGGCGCTAAGTAAAGAAAAACCACACGGAATCAGGCAACAGAGTCTCTCAAACCCCGTAAAGCTCTTTTAAAAGATACAAGAACTACTTATTTAACACAAAAATTTCGTTTTTAATGGGTACCAAGTAAAGAAAAACCACACGGAATCAGTCAACCGAGTCTCTCAAACCCCGTAAAGTTCTTTTAAAATATACAAGAACTAATTATTTAAAAAAAAAAAATTCGTTTTTAATGAGCACTAAGTAAAGAAAAACCACACGGAATCAGACAACAGTTGACAACACTGTCCAAACGTCACTTGTGTATTATACAGTACACAATCAACTCATCTCCCCCAAAACACTTTTCAGTCATTTCTTGTTAAATTTTTTTATTTCTAAACTATTTTAAATTGACAAAACATCGAAGTATTCGCAAATGCTAAACGCTTTTCTTTTTTTTCTCCACCTTAATAGGATCATATTCGCAAATCCTAAAGAAACGGAGCTGTGGATAACACATGAGTGATAGACAGCTTTCCCTACAAAACCATTCCTAAATACGCAATTTGACAATCTCTAGTTTTCGATTTAAAAAAAAAACAAAAAGGGAATCCCCGCTCGTAATTGCTAATCACTTTAACCCTTTTTCTCCATCGTCAAGTACATGCTCTGGAAAGACACCAAGGAACATAAGCCCTTATAATAGCATAGGAAGGAACGTAAAGGCACCAAATAGCATGGGAGGGAACATAAACCCTTAGAATAGCATGGGAGGGAACGTAAAGGCCCGAAATAGCACAGGAAGGAACATAAAGGCCCCAAATAGCATAGGAAGGATCGTAAACCCTTAGAATAGCATAGGAAGGAACATAAACCCTCAGAATAGCATAGGAAGGAACATAAACCCCTAGAATAGCATAGGAAGGAACATAAAGGCCGAGAATAGCATAGGAAGGAACATAAAGGCCGAGAATTCATTATTAGCATTCTACTTGGGTGCAAGAGAGGCCAGAACTCCACTGCATTTTAACCTTTCTTTCATCATAGCCCTAATAATTTTACAGACCGACATTTTTCGTACAGCTCATTGTTTGATATACCGTCAGCCAAACGAATTAGTAGGCTAAAACTATCCTCAGACAGTTCCTCTGGAAATCATCTAGCATATAAGCACTGCCGTTTCGAAGGGCCAACTTTTCGCAGCCGTACTTGACCGCTGTCATTACCGTGGCTTCCAATATTCAAGTCTGGTCGAATAGTTGCCCAAATCTTATTCGGAAACGTATCTTCCTTTCTTCCATACTATTTACAGCTGCAAAGATTACCCGCACTTTGGCTGTTCTATTTCTTACGGTACGTGAAGCCATTCACTTCACTTGGTCAATTGTCCCGTTGCGTTATATCAGAAGACGGCCCAAATTATCTAGCGACAAAAAACTTGAGATATCTCAATCAGAGAAACAGTTTTTTTTGGACAGTCTCACAAGATATATCAATGCTTCTTTTTTTGTTGGAAGACGTGAGAGGGAAATTGACAAAGCTTAGTAAGAGGGAGAGTGAAAAGTTAACAATGCATGAAAGTGTCAAAGTTGAGAAACATTAAGATATAAGATCGTTCCAATGATACGCCCATTTCAATGTTTAGACATGCGACACAAAGCTGGAAAAGTTTTGTCCCTCTGGAAACAGCTTTCAAAGTGAGTAAGGAAAGGAATAGGCAATAAGATATCGCTTTTTACAGAGACTGAATTGGTCAAGTTACACATAGGAGGGTGGGGGGAGCTCTAGGGAACTAAAGATAATATGAGTCATTATTTTTAAAAAAAAAACCTTTCTACTGATTTCTTGCTATTTACTACAAACCAACTTTATATCATAGGCAGCGCGCTAGCGCTGCCTAAGTAATGAACAATGTTGGCATAATGTATTATTTTTTCATGTGCCGGGCACTCTGTAACAAAGGAGTTGTCTTAAAAACTTCAAAAAGGGCTCATTCAACTGGAAATTGGAGTTGCTAGTGCCTTTTTCAGTAGTCAAAAGGAATTTAAGGGCAAATAACCCCCCTCCCACGCCAATCATTCCCCTAAACACATCCAATCAAAAGTGTGAGATAATCATTTTGTTCAGCGTGGTTGATTTCCACATTGAAAATATATTTTTGAGGAGGGCACTCCCCCACAACCCTCAAGGCAAGGGTTTTAAGTTATACCCTGGGGGCATATAAGGTTTTTATAGAAGGCGCTGTTGTAGAAACTTCAAAAAAGGCTCATTCTATTGGAAATTAAAAGCGCTAGTGTTCTTTTTAATAGTCGAAAGTGATTGGAGGGCAACTAGCCCCCCCCCCACGCACATCATTTCCCAAAAACACATCCCGATCAAAATTTTGAGATAGCCATTTTGTTCAGTGTAGTTGATTTCCAGATAGAAAATAGGTTTTTGAGGACACTCCCCCACAACCCTCGGAGCAAGGGTTTTAAGTTATACCCTAAGGGCACGTAAGAACGATGTTGGCACAATGTACTATCTATTATTTTTTTCCTTTAGAGCAGGGCACTTCATATGGAAGGGGTCGTCGTAGAAACTTCAAAAGGGAATCATTCGATTGGAAATTGAGAGTTCTAGTGCCCTTTGTAATAGTCGAAAGTGATTGGAGGGCAACTAGCACCCCCCCGGGCCCATCATTCCCCCAAACCCATCCAATCAAAATTTTGAGATAGCCGTTTTGTTCAGCGTAGTAGATTTCCAGATGGAAAATATGTTTTTGAGGAGGATAACCCCCCAATACCCTCAGGGCAAGGGTTTTAAGCTCTACCCTGGGGGCATATAAGGTTTTATAGAAGGCTTGTCGTAGAAACTTAAAAAAAGGCTCATTCGATTGGAAATTCAAAGCGCTAGTTCACTTTTAATGGTCGAAAGTGATTGTAGGGCAACTAGCCCCCCCCCCCCCGCACATCATTTCCCTAAACACATCCAATCAAAATTTTGAGATAGCCATTTTGTTCAGTGTAGTTGATTTCCAGATAGAAAATAGGTTTTTGAGAACACTCCCCCACAACCCTCGGGGCAACGATTTTAAGTTATGCCCTGAGGGCATATAAGAACGATGTTGGCACAATGTACTATCTATTATTTTTTTACTTTAGAGCTGGGCACTTCATATGGAAGGGGTCTTCGTAGAAACTTCAAAGGGGCTTATTCGATTGGAAATTGAGAGTTCTAGTGCCCTTTTTAATAGTCAAAAGTGATTAGAGCGCAACTACAAATCCCCCCCACGCCCCGCCGTCCCCCAAACTCATCGAATCAAAATTTTTAGATAGCCATTTTGTTCAGCGTAGTTGATTTCACGATAGAAATATGTGTCTGGGGGGGAAACTCCCCCACAACCCTCAGGGCAAGGGTTTTAAGTTATGCCCTGGTGGCATATCAGGTTTTTATAGAAGGAATTGTCGTAGAAACTTCAGAACAGGCTCATTCGATTGGAAATTCGACGGGATAGTACCCTTTTTTATAGTCGAAAGTGATTGGAAGGCAACAACCCCCCCCCCCCCCGCCCATCATTCCCACAAACACATCCAATCGAAATTTTGAGATAGCCATTTTGTTCAGCGTAGTTAGTTTCGGGATGAAAATTATTTTTTTGAGGAGGACACTTCCCCACAACCCTCAGGGTAAGTGTTTTAAGTTATGCCCTGGGGGCATATAAGGTTTTTATAGAAGGTATTGTCGTAGAAACTTCAAAAAAGGCTCATTCGATTGGAAATTCAAACGGCTAGTGCCCTTTTTAATAGTCGCAAGTGATTGGAGGGCAACTAGACCCCCCCACGCCCATCAATCCCCCAAACACATCCAATAAAAGTTTTGAGATAGCTATTTTGTTCAGCGTAAGCTAGTTGATTTCCAGATAGAAAATATATTTTTGAGGAGGAAACTTCCCCACAACCCTGAGAGCAAGGATTATAAGTTATGCCATGTGAAAATATAAGGTTTTTATTGAAATCTTTGTCGTAGAAACTTGAAAAAGGGCTCATTCGATTTGAAATTCAAAGGGCTAGTTCCCTTTTTAATAATCAAAAGTTATTGGAGGACAACTCACCCTTCTCTCATGCCCACCATTTCCCAAAACCCATCTAATCAACATTTTTAGATAGTCATTTTATTCAGCGTGGTTGAATGTTTCGAAAATTAGATCTTTAAGGAAGACAACCCCTCCCCCCACAGCCCTCAGGGAAAGGGTTGTAAGTTATTCCCTGGGGCCTATAAAGTTTTTATTGAAAGCGTGTTCGTAGAAACTTCGAAGAGGGCTCATTCGATTTGAAATTGAAAGGGCTAGTGCCCTTTTTAATAGTTGAAAGTGATTGGATAGCGACTAACGCCCCTCTCATGCCCACCATTTTCCAAAACACATCCAATCAAAATTTTGAGATATCAATTTTGTTCAACGCAATTGAACGTTCCGGAAAATAGGTCTTTTAGGATGATAACCCACTCAGAGCCCTCAGTGCAAGGGTCGTAAGTTATGCCCTGGTGGCATATAAGGTTTATACAGAAAGTTGTTGCATAAATCATAGGCAGCACGATCGCGCTTCCTACGTAAAGAACGGGGGCACTCGAGAAAAAGACAAGAAACGGGGACTAAGTAAAGAGGAGGACACTCTCCCACAGCCCTCAGAACAAAGGTGTTAAGTATGCTGTGGGGACATATAAGAACGATGTTGGAACAATGTATTATTTATTAATTTTTTCCTTTACAGCAGGGCACTTCGTATCGAAGATTTCTCGTCGAAACTTCGAATAGAGCTCATTCAATTGGGAATTGGACTGGCTTGTGCCGTTTTTAATAGTCGAAAGTGATTGGAAGGCGACTAACACCTTCTCACGCTCACCATTTCCCCAAACACATCCAATCAAGATTTTGAGATAGCCATGTTGTTTAACGTAGTTTAAAGTTCTGGAAATTCGGTCTTAGAGGATGACCACCCCCCTGACAGACCTTAGGGTAAGGGTTGTAATTTATGACCTGGGGGCATATAAGGTGTTTATAGAAAGCGTTGTCGTTTCCAAAAGGGCTCATTCGATTGGAAATCGAAAGGCCTAGTGCCCTTTTTAATAGTCGAAAGTGATTGGAAGGCTTGATATTTTTATAGTAAAGATCGAAGTGTGTATAATGTATTATTTTTTTTTTTGTTGTTGTTGTTTAGATGTGTGCTTTTGTGTTGCAATTGTTATATTATTTTATTTTTATTTGCTATGGGCTATGTTTAGTTATTGTTATATATGTTATTATCATGTGTTTTGACTTTATATGCAACTGTGTTTGTTTTTGCCATGGCCCAAAGAGGCTTTTGTTTTGCAATAAATATCTATCTATCTATCTATCTATTGACAACCAGAATCTTTATGGTGTCTTTTGATTTAGTTCAACATCCCAATCTACATTTCCTGGAAGTTTCAACGTAATAATCTTAGCCGTTCCTGAGATATTACAGCTACGCCCATTATCAACTGAGATGCAAATAGTGTCTTTAAGATCACTGGCGGATCCGGGGGCCAGGGAGACCCCCGAGCCCCCTAAAAATTTTTCTGGTACCCTCATTTCTTGTTTTCACTCTTTTTTAAAATAAATTGGTCAATTCGGTCAATTATTGGCGCCCTATTTAAGATCAACCTGTAAATGTTTCAACTTAATAACCTTCCCTAACTGTGCTTGATATACTGAAAACATTCCGTTCTTAATGATTCTGTTTAAAATCCTCTTAACATTCTGTTAACTTTCAACTTAATGCCCATAGCCATTCCAGATATCAAAATACACACGCTCAGATACGCCCTTTGGACAATTTTGTTGGACCTGGTGTCTCTTGATGTAACATCCCTCTTAATATTCAATGACGTTTACAATTTAATGACCTTAGTCATTCATGGGATGATGCCGATAAGACCTTTTGACAAACTGTATGCCCTATGCCATTTCAATAAGCAGGATGCAGTTAAATTTGTTTGCTTCAGTTCAAAAGTTTTAGGTGTAATAGTAGAAGTTGGATTGGTATTTACTATCAGAGTCGCAATTGCAGTAGCAGCAGCAACACTAACAGTAGTAGTCACATTCACAAGCTGAGCATTTACAGTCATGTGTTGTCGCACTCGTGGTCGCAAGTTGTTCTAATTGCAGTCGCAAGTAGTCACACTTGCGTGACTATATATATATATATATATATATATATATATATATATATATATATATATATATATATATATATATATATATATATATATATATATATATATATATATATATATATATATATATATATATATATATATATATATATATATATATATATATATTCAACTATAAACTGCAGTAGTCTCAAAGAACTCGACTTCAGAGCCACTTCTTCAGCAACGTTTGCCACTTGTAAAAAAACCTCCTCAGACGTAGGATTTCATTTAACATGTCTCCTGGAGATATTTCTTCGTGATTCTCAACTAAAAAGCCCACTAATTTTAGCACTTCAGTTTCTTAACTCTTTAACAAGTTCCTTGTCTCTTGCCTTGGCAACACGTTTTTATTTCTCGTTGTAACGTGTCAATGCACTGTAACACTGATATGTTGAGTTCTTCTTCCACTTCCTTTCTTCATTTTAGAATAATTTTTCAATCTAACTCTCTTATATTTTCAGACCTTTGAAAATTAAACAGAATAGCAAAAGAAACCGTATCCGCTAGTGTTTGCAATCAGAAGTAGTTATAGTCTCAAATAGTCAATTCCACATGTAATCGCATTAGCAGATACAAATAGTCGCATAAACTTTTACAAGTAGCCGCAGTCGCAAGTAGTCGCAGTGACGGTTGCAAGCAGTCACAGCCACGAGCAGTCGCAGTCCCAGCCTCAAGTAGAGGTGGTCGAAGTCGCAAGTAGTCAAACTTGCAAGTAGTCCCAAGTAGTCATAGATGCAGTCGCAAGTAGTCGAAGTCGCAAGCCATTCCTTAGATATTGTTGTTTTGCTCTTTTGACAACCCTCCTGCATAGAATGTTTTGATTTTGTTAGACATCCCCCCCCCCCAACATTTTATAAAAATTTTACCTTAATACTCTTACACTTGTTGGAGAATCAGGATCACACATGTCTTGTTTTCCCAATAATCAACATTATATATAAACAATGAACTTACCCTAGTGGCGGGGGGGGGGGTTATGTTTTCCTCCAGGGCATAATTAGTTGATATTTCGACTATTTTGAGCAATATCGTTATACAAAATTCTGATCAGATGCCTTTGGGGAGAGGGCGGCTAAAAAGGGCATGGCAGGGGGGCTTGAAGACCTCAAGCCGTTTTTCAACATGCCCCTCACTCAACATGTCCTGAAATTTCAATTTAAAACCTTCAGCTGTTGTTGAGGCACTGCAGATCCACCTGTTTGATAAACTGGATGCACATTGTGCCTAAATTTAGTTTAAAATACCTCTCAAAGTTTCACCTTCATACCCTTAGCCTTTTCGTATACACCCAGATTTAAACATTTCCGATTTTTATAATGATAAATCTTGCATGTAAACATTGGGCAAATTGGAGAGTTTACAATCCTTGCCCTAGGGCTTGGGGGGGGGGGGGTATGGCATGATCGGAGGCATAGCTATTAGAACTTTAGACCAGTTTGAATAAAATGACAATGTTAAAATTTTGATCGGTGTTAAAGAGACGGGGCACCTAAAAAGGGAAAGAAAAGGAGGGAGTTTAGTGCCCTGCAATCACTCTTCAATATCACCTCAATATACATTGGAAGTTTCAACTTAATACCCTCAGCCGTTACTTAGATATTGCTGATATTCCTTTTTGATAACCAGCAAGCACATTTGGGGGTTTTGATTGTGTTCGGCATCTCTTTCAATATTTCCTTGAAGCTTCACCTTAGTACCCCATACCGTTATTAAGACCCAGGATCAAACCTACCCCCTTTTCCCAATAAAAACCTTTATCTTTTAACCATGGCCAACTTGCAAAAATTACAGCCCTTCCCCCAGGGGCTGTGGGAGGTTTTGTCAACCACGGAGGCACAATTATTTGACTTTGAGACAATTTTGAACAAAATAGTTATCTCAAAATTTTGATCGGATGCATTTGGGGAAAAAAGTGACTGGTTGCACTTCGACCACCTTCGACACTTGGAAAGGGCGCTAGAACTTTTGATTCTCAATCGAATGAACCCCCTCCAAAGTTTATACGACCACCCGGACCCCCGTCGGCGTCTGTGGGAAATATTACTATGAAAAAGATTTGTTCAAAGGCCTCATCTTGAAAACAGCGGAAAAGATGACCTTGTAATTAATTTTTGGTATCTCAGACGTCCCCTCATAATAAATGTTTTGCTAATGTGGTGGATTTTTTTAAGGACGATTATCATTCCCAAGCTTTTATACGAATATTAAACTTGAATTACAGTTATAAGGAACACAGCTCGTAGCAACAAGTTATGAGGAAAGAGAGACCTTTGTCAATAGAAACCGAAACTCTAGAAAACAAAGCTTTTTTACAGTATATGCAACAACAAAATCTATTGTTCAAGCTGATTTAGGGGCGGATCCAGGATTTTTTTAGGGGGGGGGCAAAATAGGTTGATCTGATAAACTTCCATTAGGAGCAAGTTTATTTAACGCAAACTTGCGTTAATGAAGTAAATTACACTACTTTAGACTACGAACGGGGGGCGCACGCCCCCTCGCCCCTACCCTGGATCCGCCACTGAGCTGATTTTAAATATGTAAAATGTATTAATTTTAAAGTTTTCATCACTTCTATTGGTAAATGAAAAATATGCATAATCATAGAAAAAGGGATTAAATTCTCAAAAAGGGATGCAATCTTGATAAAAACTTTGCAATAAAATTCATCATGTAGGAGAACCCTATAACCACTATTCATAAAATGTAAAATTTCTCATTGTTCTTATAAACTGAATGGATATTGAGACAATGACGGATTAACCTTTGTTCGTCTTCAATATATATTATGCTTATAGCGAAGGTGATAGTTTATTTTGTGTAATTATGTTTGATTTCAAAAGGCAAAAACCTTAAGTGAGCACTTTCATTCAAAGCATTGCTGCCCAAAAGTAAAATTTTGATTGAAAGACAGATTTGAGGGGTGATATCTTTCCTCGCATCTGGGTAACCCCGAGAATGCTATTAAAATGAAAAGAAACTAAATAAAAAAATATTTCAAATCAAAGTAAAGGGCAACATTAAAACTAAAAATGAAAACATTCTGAATATCACGGAGGCTGCACCCTACTAAACCTCCCGCTCTTTAAGCTAAAGTTGGATTCTTTACCCCGACTCTTTGAGAACAACTGTTCAAACACAAAGGCCGTTGAGATGGAACAAGAGATATTTTTTAAGCACAATAAAACTTGGTGTGAAGAGTAGAGAGGTTATAAATAAGGCCAACGCAAGCACATTGTATACGTTGTTAGATTTTTTTGGTACTAGAACCATACAATATTTCACCTGGCTTTATTGATTGGAAAAAACTTGAGATACTTATAAGTGTCTCTTCGATTTTTCTGGTAAAAAAAAAAAAATGGCATGTTATAACAGTTATAATTACTATTATGTTACTTCTAACTGGTGGTCCAAGACTTGTATTACGGATTTTATGTTTGGATAACTAAATTGCAAACATCCCGTACTAAATAAGCTTTCTCTGTCTTGTCGAAACAACCCTGTCTAATAGCCCCTCATAGCTTGTATAGACCCTTCGTCTTTTATTCTCTCTGTTGTATTACCTAGAAAGATGTTTACACAGACTACATTATTGATTTGAAAGGAGGATTTTCATTTTGTCTCCAATATTACATAGAAAAGAAGAAGAATAAAAAATATATTACTGTATGGATGGTTCTAACGTTAATGTAAAAAGGGGAGATTAAGAAGAGGTAGCTACGAATAATGGTTTAAGTCGTCAGGGAAAAGGAAAGAATTAAAATTTTAAGGTTAGTTACTTATGAATTTAAATCGGACAGCAGATTCTTAATTAGGAATGAATTTAGATCAGACCGTAGATTCTTAATTCTGTAATCCTACAAACACAGGGAAATATCGCCAGTTGATTTATTTGCATTAATTTTATTGATATGTGTTAGATAGGCTGTGTGTTGGAATATTTTTGTTCGTTTTAAGTTTCAACTTTGCTCTTTACTTCCGTCGGAAAAACTTTATTTTTTTCTAAATTAATCTATGCTCGTTTTTGATTAAAATTTAATTTATAAAAAACACTGCTATTAACTTTTCTATTTATGCGAAATAAGTTCTGTTCGTTTTAAGTTTTAATGTTGATCCTTAGTTTCAGTTGAAAACTTTTTGTTTTATACAGTGGCTTAGCAAGGTCTTGTGACACCCGGGGCGGAACAGTAGGTCGACAGTAGTTGAAGTCATTAAGCAAGGGACTATTCGAGGTGCATTACAAATTGATTTTAAGCTTAAACAAACACTTTCGCAGTCTATGGTCTCGTAGCTGTATATTCGTCATCAGGCCTAAAGCTGGTCCAAGAGCTTTAGGAAAACCATCAAGACTACTCAGAAAATTATCAATAATTTCCATAAAGTACTTAGGCAAACAAATTGAGAAGTTGCGAACGGTTTGGCTATTCTTCTTAATTACAATCTTAGAGGAATCTCCTTCTAGTAATTGGTTGTCATATACAAACTTACCCGCGGGATAGGACTTCTACAACGGGAACTCGTCACAGCTTTTTACAAATGAAACACAAGAAATATATTTGTTGGCTTTTTTTAGGGGGAGGGAAGGATCTAGGTGGCAACTATGATGGCCATGAAGGTAGTGTTTTAAAAATTACACATTGTCTAAAACTTAAAATTTTCCATGAGAAGGCTTCAAGCTAACCTATCCAAAGTCCCCAGGATCCTGATAAGCCCCAGAATATCTAGACTTCAAACGGTGCTCCATCACAAGATGTCCCAATTGTTGTTCAATACGATACAGTTAATGATAAAGACGTTGATGTATAGATCGACTTTATTGCGCAACAAATCATCAAGCAGCACACTAAATGAGGCCTATGAAATTGCTGCATACAACCTAAAATTTGGTGAAGAGGACAGAAGATTGTATCCAAAGCAAAAGCAAAGGGTTGTATCCAAAGCAAAATTTATTAAGTCTTAAGACTTCTAATTATGTTTAAATTTGTAAATGTTTCAATACTTTAATTTACTTTATCTCCTTTTAAACTCAAAAATTAATATAATGGAAGTGGGAGGGCAAGTATTTGTTAAATTTTTATATTTTCTGACATTTCTAACAATATTTTTCCTTCTTTTTTTGGGGAGGGGGGGTCATCACCGGAAGAGGATGGGGACTCATTATCCCAATCTTCATCCCTTTCAAATTTTCAAGAGCTTCAAAGGCTATGAGAGAAAACTGTACCTTAAACAGAATCCTTCCTAGATCTTCCCCTTTTAAATTTGCATCCATTTCATCTGATTCAATTATTAAAGTATAATCTAACCCATTTTTCATAAAACATTGTCACAAGATCTCAAAAAGGAAGACTGATTGAGTCTTTACTATTTTCTGTGAAAAGGGATAGTTCCCTAAAAGGGGATTGCGCAAAAGAGAAGCGTACAAAATCCATGAGCAACTCTGAATAATTAAAACAATCAGCTCCATGAGCACTAGAGGAGAAAAGCTGAATTCACAACAGATCGTCAAAATGCTAATTAAAAGGGAATTAGGACTGGGATTAAAAATTAAAATAGTTTTAAAACGAAGGGGAACTTTTACGCTAGTTATTTTTTACAAAGGAAAGTTTATCAAGCTAATGCTTTTATTAGAGGTCAAATTTTGTTAAAAAGTTAGGGGATAATTTTAATTAGAATGGGATAAGAAAGAGAAATTTCATATTGTTAAAGGCCTACTCACAATGACATTTTAATAATGCCGAGATATAGCTAGCGCTAATTTGACCCAATCAGAATTTTTACCGTATTAAACCAATCAGAAAATCCTATGAAAAATCTTATTAGCTTAAATTAGCGCATTGTGACAGCATCAAACAGCATTGTGACTGGGCCTTAAATAGGCTCGAGAAACTGTTGAGATATCATCGTCCGTCCTTCCATTATTTTTAAGCTTTTATTAAATACTAGATTACTGACTAAAAAAGAGGAATTAATCATAATATTTCCTAGCAATATTTAGAATACCAAAACCGAGGAGAGCACATAACCCAACAAAATTATCCACAAAATATTAAAGCAACGTGATCATATGAAGTGAGAAAATTGATCTTATTATTATTGAACTTATTATTACAATCCTTCGAATTAACACAAACATATGTAAGAAAAAAAGCTTTATTAGTCAAATGTTTTTATCCAAAAGAGAAAAATAACTTTTTTCATGCTACTCGAAAAATACAATATTTTAAGATTAAAAATGAAAGCGTGGGGTGGTCATGCCAAACCAGAGGCGTCCAGATACTTCAGCTGTTTTTTTCTCACAAACGTCAGTTAACAAAGGTAACTCCTTAACTGCTATTTAAATAAGATAAGCTTACTTTTGCCCCTTACAGACATACAAAATAAAGAAAAGAAATGAACCTAAAAATAGAAACAAAAAATCAACTTCTAAGCAATACAAAACAGAGTATTAATCCAAATAACACTCGTAAATAGTGGCAGAAAATGAAATAAATAATTTACATTCGTATTTAAGACATTGTACCCTACATAATTCATGAAATATAATGGGACAGGAACAGAAATGTTTTTCGAAAATAAAACTATTCTTGCAAGAAAAGGAAATTTCAAGTAAGGACAAAATCCCCAACGAATTTTCAACTGCTCCGTTTGAGACAAGAATACCAAAGTGGCAAAATATATAGCGCATGGAGCACAGCCAGGGAACAATAGTTTAGTGAGTACATGCTTGCTATAATTGTCCTATAGTACAGCAAGCTTGACACAGCTGACACGGAGACATGCTACGGCATGTTCTGCCGTAAGTACAAGAGTATTGCACTTATCTGGACAATAAGAAGTTTCAATAGTTATCACTTTATGACAGATTGTTAGATGATGATAGATTACTTTTAATTTGGATTGCATTATGAAGGAATTATCCAGTTTTTTCCTCTTTGATTTGTCTTTTGTTTTCTCGTTTGATCCTTTTGTGTTTGTCTAAAGATCTAGATGTTACTTGGCGTTATTTTCGATTTATTTGTGAATTAGCTGGCACATCAAGCTTTACTCTCCATTCATTAAATTTGTAATTTTGTTATAATCACGTTTTATTAATGGATTTTTCCCTACTCTTTTCTGTTAATGAGGGAATATGGCAAAATGAATAATTTCAGAGCTTAACTCTTCGATACGTAAAGTTATCTTTCAATAATCCCAGCAGAATTCTCCTACTATCTTCAAATAACTCTCTTAATTAATCCTGCCATGAAACACAGAGTAAAGGTTGGTTAAATATCCATAATAACGACTGATACCTAATTTGTTTCGTTACCTTTCTTCAATGAGATGTATCCCGCAACTGAAATTCAGGCATCTATAATCAATCTTGTTACCACGAATAAAATTTAGACGGGAATAGGGAGAAATAGCGACACCACCAAAAACGGAATAAAAAACCGCCATTAGGGGGGATTTATCTCAATATTCGTATTCAGACCCAGTTCAGTCTATCTTTATCAATATCTCGATAGATTTGCTTCCATAGTTCTATATGATGTTTAAGATTATTTACCCAGCTCTTCCCATCTATCAACAAAGTATTATGGTTTCTGGAAGCTAGATCCAACACTCTCTCGCTGTTCACCCCAATTCTGGAAAGGGCACTTTTGAATTTTGGTAACTTAAATGTCGAGAAAGAAGTCACTGGCTTAAAAGAACCGATATCTGAGCCCTTACTTACCTTGTTTTTGAGAAGTTCTCTGATCGACCCAGCTTGGTCTCTAAAATTTCTCAAAGAATCTTCAAGCTCCACGCACCTCTTTCGCCAATCAATTCCGGTTGGGCTTACTGAGTTATCACGTGCAGTCACAGTAACACGATCATCTTCAACGCTATTTGGTGGTTCGCCACTCTAGAGCAAACATAGGAATTTATAAAATAATAATTTACATACCAGATTTCAGATATAATTTTTACAATCCCGTCAATCCTCTTCAATAAGCAATATCTCAATTGCCCTCCTTGGTCCCAAAAACAAGATAAATTTAAAATTCATAATTGGGGGGGGGGAGGGTGGTATCTAACTGGCAAACGTATAAAGTTGTGGAAGATCACATCGAACACTAGTTTGAGACACAAAGTCCGTCTTTGAATGTTTTTAAATCTTGAGAGGTCCTGTTTTAAATATGTTTGAATCATTTTTAATTCCGTGGTTAAGAAAACTTAGCAACACTAATCCTATCGAAAAAAAAGTTCTAAGACTGAGAGTTCGAGGGATTGTGTAGAACCGGCAAACACAGCGAGTTGGGGAGTATATATTTTTAATACATTAGATGCAGTCTCTGATTAGAAATATACTGAACTACGAGACAAGCTTTTTCGGGTCCTCAAAACCGAAATGTATTCTTTAACATGACCCAAGATGGTATCGAACAAAATCTTGACCGTTGCATTGAAATCACACTGATCAAGCGACTGAAGCATGTTATTTTTTATAACATGCTTCAGTCCCTTGTTGCATGCTATCATATGTATAGCTGTTCCAATGCAAAATACTTAAACACTATTCCAATGCATATTTTAAATTATCAAGGACAATAAGAAAAATGTCTTTCTGCTATAACAAAAAAAAACTCAAGAAAATTAAGCTGTCAATATTTCGTTTGAGAGAACGGCTGCTGCCCAACACAACTAACCTTTTTCTCATTTAAATATCATAGCACAACTTGCTCTTTATGACATTCAGAATCAACAATAAGATAAAATGTCAGGTTCAAATCTTGGATTCAAACAAATGTCATATGTGTTCCTGACCTTTTTTTTCGAGTAAAGGGCAAACTATACTGCATCTGTGGGAGTTGATGGAGCTTTTATGCGAGATAATCCTTTCCGGTCGAATTTCTAACATCTCTCTGTGTATCTAATTAGTTTTCTTTTTTTATTTTTGTTGTAATTCCAACCTCAGGCATATTTTCAAGAAGTCTGTTGCTGCCTTGCCATTTATCAATTGTATTAAATCCCCTGCGCAACGAAGAAGCTTGGTTCCCGAATGTAACATTTATTTCCGGGTAAAATTCGTCAGCTAAATATTCGCAGGAAAGACAAACCGATTCTCTAACTAGATGCTTTATGAATAAAATTGAAAAATTAAGGTTTTACGAATAAAGAAAATTGAAGAAGAAAACTGAATCATAAGCAAATGAAGGCGAATTCGCCTTCATTGGCAGAAAAAAAAAATACAGAAATCAAAACACGAAACATAAGCACAAAGCGACTCAAATAAATATAACATTAAATGAAACAAACTAAACACAGATGACAAGAAAAGAAACATCCAATATAAAAAAAAAAAAAAAGTACAAAACTAGAACTTAAAGGCTTCAGAAAAGAGCTTAAATATCTAAAGGCCAATAGAATGGTACTAATAAATGGACTAAGTAACAATACTATTTCAGGAAATATGTTAATTGTTCTCCGTTTTATTTTACTATGATGTTCCATTACAAAGGGGATGAAATTTCTTCGATAACTCACTGTAAGAATCAGAAAATGCTATCACGCCCTTCTTTTTAGAGCGGTAAGAAATAAGGCATAAAAGAGGAAAGAACGTTTCTGAATAGACTCAAATTTGTCAGTTAGTTCTCTAGAAATGATAAGCATGTCATTCCAGATACCCATATTCAAATAATGCCTAACATAGACAGGTATACAGGAGGAAATGTGTCCTGGCCACTTTCACGAATTGTCAGAAGTCTCAGTGCGGACAGCGATGTACTTGTTTGTTTAACAATATTCAAAACATAGATGTCCCTCTTAAGAATAGGGATGGGATTTTAAGCATATATATTTGTCACTTTCTTTACACAACAGAAGAAACAGAAAATTAGACACTCCATCATGGGGCTTATAGGAATTGCAAATCTACCACCACTACAGACAATACAGGGAGATGAAAGAAAGCTTTGGAGAAGGGTATTACTTCCCAAAACTATATACTCTGAATACTGGAAACTAGGATAAATCTCCGTAGGAAGTAGGATAAATCCATAGGACGAAGATGATTAAATACGAAAGGATATGTCTAGAGACAATTTAGCTTACCTCATGTTTGGTGATAGTAACAATTCGTACGATTTTTTTTTGCACTATCAAGGGTTCTAGTATTTTAAATAGCAATATTAGAGGATCTACACCTTAACGTGAAAAATTCTGAAAATTAGAAATATTAACGTAATTAAACAATTAGAAGCATACGTCACTAAAGCAATGTAGGATACGGAAGAAAAAACTTCTCTACCTATGCCTGCGTTAATCTAATAAAAAGTGAAACGCTTACTGAATATCAAATATTATTATAATTTCAAGTAAAATAATTAAAGTTCAAATAGGGATACAATCCTTTTAATAGACAGTGATGATGATAACAGTGATAGAAATTCACAAAAAATACCAGATATTTTGATCACATATGCAGTGACCGTCATCAGTAGTAAAAACTAAACTAAAACAAAAGTTTATATACAAAATAAAATAAAAATACATATTGTTTAATTGTCTAATTCTTTTCAAAGCAAAAGAGAAAGCTGGCCTCTTTGACCTTGTTGGATTCGGTTCATTATAGTTCAATGATATAACGTTTGGACAAAGGTCAACTACATTGGGTGAATTGAACTTTACTCTGTCAGATTAAAGTTCACAAGTTGTAGTTGTAGAAAACAACCCAAAGTATTATTAATCTTTAAAGCTACCTTTAGACTATTACTCTGTAAGATTCTTTTAAGTTTTTCACTTAGCCCAGGTACATATGGTACGGAACAAATTTTCTAAATTCTGGGAAGGATCTAACTTCATTAGGGCAACAAAGTGGGGTCTATCAGGTCCCATGTACTTGCGGAAGCTCATATGTGGGACGTACTAACCAGAATTTGGAAATGAGATTGTTATAACATAAAAATTCTATTTCTTCGGCTTTATTTTGTTACACAATGTCCCTTTGATTTCTATGATCGGGGTTTAAAGCAAAATTTTCGTGAAGCTCTTGAAATGAAGAAAATCTTATTCAAGAACATTGCTTTGAATCGTGACACAGGTGAAGTTGGGCTAAATTCTATCTACGATAATTCATTATAATCTGACAGAGTAAAGTTCAATTCACCCAATGTAGTTGACCTTTGTCCAAATGTTATATCATTGAACGATAATGAACCGAATCCATGAAGGTCAAAGAGGCTAGCTTCCGCATTTGCTTTGAAAAGAATTAGAGAATTAAATAATATGTAGTTTTATTTGATTTTGTATATAAACTATTGTTTTAAATTGTTTTAGTTTAGTTTTTACTACTGATGACGGTCACTGCATGTGTGACCAAAATATCTGGTATTTTTGTTGATTTTTTTTTTAACTGTTATCATCATCACTGTCTATTAAAAGGATTTTATCCCTATTTGAACTTTTATTTATTGTCATGGAAAGGCAGTTTGGTCTCCGAAACTGTCTAAGTAAAATAATGGCCCTTATTGCTTACATAAACGTCAAATAGTATACAAATCACAAGGTGCGCACGAACAGATAAGCCAGGGAGCTGAAATCCCCTCCACCTCCTCACCAGGGTAGTTTCGTATTTCAAAGTAGAAATCCACAATACTATGAGACATAACCACTTTTATATGTAAAACAAATTGACTCCAAATTAATTATGTTAGCTATATATCAGCCCCCTAAGCTTCACCGACTGTCACATAAGCCCAAAACATCGAGTCTAGTGTCTATTTTTAAGGACACAGCTCTTGTTTGTCTTTAGATTTTTCTTTCTGAGAAAAATAATTAGAGAGAAAAGCACGTATTTGGACATTTTCCTTTTTTTGTCTTCCTTTGCCATTTTGTGCTTTAAATTTTTTAACTACTGCAACAAAAAGACTAGATTATAGAGTAAAAAAAATGTTATTTTAGATACCCATCACATTGTCCGTGCAGATTCAACGCATACTCCTGGCGATTTCCTTTAGAACGCCTTTTAAAGTTCCGATTGGTAGTAAACAACCAATTTCAGCTCTAGCACAAAAAAAGGATCAGAAGATTACTTACCACGTAGTGAATAGTCGGCTGATACCAGGCATAAGAGTCTTGGTTTGATTCATCTTCTTCATGAAGAAGGCGGTAGCTATTATGCTCCTGATTTTCCAAATGATAAGAATCATCAAGGGTTTCAGCCTCTCCTTAAAAAAAAGCGTCAATATTATTTGAAATTATTCTACCATTTAAAACAGGATCTTAAGAACAGCCAATGTACTCTAGATTTGGCAGTTCTTCGCAAAAATTAAGAAAAAAATCCTACAAAAAAGTAAAGAGCGAGATAAAAACTTAGGACAAAAATGAATGACAGTATATTTGAGGGACTGCGGCTTCCTTCAGCCTCCTGCTCTTTACGCTACAACTTGTCTTGTACTTTAAAGAAAAAACTAAACTTTGTTTTCAACAGTGTCACAGCATAGATTATCCTACACCGGATCTGGAGTAGAGCATATAAATAACACCTTTCACCTACCAATTGGCAGACTAAGATTGGTAAATGGCAGAGGCGCCACGGGAAGGTTGTCTATCACCGTCCCTAACATTAAAGCTTTTGGTCTAGAAGTATTTAAGGCAAAAATCAAACTTTAGCGTAAAGATTTAGGGAACTGATGGAGGCAACAACCTCCGCATATAAAATAAAATTTTCTGTTCGTTATTAGTCATAATGTTAATCTATACCTTCATTTGAAGAAAAAAAATTTATTGATCATGATGCTTAAATATTACAAGTAGGGAATTCACTTAACAAATATTGCACCTGCAGAGTATACCCTTCTCTCCCCTAGCCCTTCTACTTTTATGCAAGAGAGGAAAAGAATGTGTTCTTTCACTTTGGACGCTTTTTACATAGGAACTCGATGGTTCTAAACCGAATCACTATCACGTAATTTTCGCTCGATAGCATGTTGGACCTAGCCCAACATTTCTAATTTGTAGGATAAAATAGCAGAAATCAGATATTTCCTGTGTTAGAAATTAAAACTGAGAGGCTATGTATAAAATTTTTTGACGGTTCAAAACCGATTGGCTATGTCACTTCTGGCTAATTTTCCTTAGATACTTCTTTGGCCTTAGTCACGCCAAGATTTTTTTTTTTCCGCGGGAGGAAATGAAAGAATCGGCACTCCATTTGCACAATCTCTTTGTTATGTAAAAAGGAAACTGGACTTTGATGATGCAATTTCATTGAGATTGTTACTTTTTCCGAGGTTGTTCATGGAGGTTAACTCTTTACTAGGTTGCAGCTACTGATGTTACCATGATTAGTGGCTTATGAAGGATGGAAACGAAAAACTAAAAAAGTTGCAAAAAGAATTCTAATTTTGCAAAGGGTAATTAATTTATTCAATTATCAGGCTAAGGAGTAAACTAGGGCCCATAGACAGGTCATCCATGACAGAAAAAATCCAGCATGTTAAGTACTTATGACATAAGCCCTACAATGAGTAACAATAAACCCGCTGCTAGTTTATCAACGATGCGTCAAAAACCAAAACTTTGGAACCGAGGAAGGTAATTAGAATGTCCGACAGACTGATCATTTTTACCGAATAAAAATTGAAGCGTCGGTAAAAATTGGTGGATATAGATAAAATCTAATAAAACTAACATATTATAAAATGTGTCACAGTCTGTATAACTGCACCAAAGTCAGTAAAGCTGGATCGATGAAATTGGGGCAACCTCACACCTTAAATTCGCAAAATGATCTCAGTTCTTAAGGAGATGTCTATTTTATTGGGGAAGAGGTGCCCTACACCCTTTCCCCACTCCGTCATACATGACGCCTCAGTAGAAACTGAATAGAAAATGTACTTCAATAAACTCATACTTTCTCTCAGATCGTCCTCAACTTCAGAATAAATCTGGATATATATCTAGTTTTTCAGAGTGGGGAAAACTCACTCAGATGAAGGTTTTAAAATGTTTCATTACAATGCAGCACATTTTTTTTTTTTAGTTTAAAATCCCTCATGCAAGCAAGCCAATAACTTAATACTCCAAAGCCAATATCCTTTGGGAACTATTTCATGTCTGTATTCAACCACACAATGCTTTCTCCAAAATCAATCTCTAAGGGAAATAAAATCCTTTTAAACCCCATTCACCCATGCCTTTGACATCCTAAATACATCAAAAATTTTCAGCATTACGTCTAAATCGGAAAAGGATATTGCCTGTTGAGCTTATTTAAAGAAAGGTTTCGGTAGGATATTTCCCACTACACTTAATTCAAGGAAAAAGGTCCCCAGCGGAAAATTAAATGACATATCGGTATATTGTAGTAGGGAAAAAATCGTATTTTCTGGAGCGAGGGAAGTGTTCTCTTCATTGAGAATAAGGGTCCCAGAGAGTCCTTACTATAAAAAATAAAGCGCTCCTCAAGAAAATTTGATTCTGCGTTGTCCGAGAAAAACAGAAAAAAGAACTTTTTCTCCCTTTTTCTTTTTTTACGGTCATTAAATCAAGCTTATTCTTTGCATTGTAGTCAATTTGAATGAATACCAAAACATTGGCGAATGGGCAAAACCCTTTTTTTCTCGTGGAGTCTAAAGGTAAAAAAACAACACGAAAAAAAACAATTGAGCGAAATTTCAGGATTTAGCGCGCCTTGGGATTTTATTCTTCTTCCTTTTTCTTTTTTTCCCCCCAAAAAAGCTGGAATGGTACTTCGGAAGATTTTTATTTGAGGGGAGAGCTTTTTCCCTCCATTTCTCACTTGACAGCAAAAACAAAACTGAAGAAGACAAAACTGGTCTTGTCTCCGCTGCCTCTTTATCAGTTTAATTTCCATGTCAACATAGAAATTGAAAATTTGTTTGCAATTAAAATTGCTTGAACGAATAGCCTATGATAATTTGTTGCTTTACTTGCTAACCAGCAATGATATAGTCTATTCTTAGACTGATACAGCATGTACTAGGCGCTGGTACCATTTAAGGAGGAGACCAAAAAAAGGACATTTAACCATGGCATTGGGTCATGGTCCGGCTGTAAGTTTCTAGACGGTGTTATTATTTCTTCAATGTAAAAATACTTAGATTTTTTTTATAAAACGTACAGAAAACCATAAGGATTAAAATATTGTCAGATTTTTTCCGTCTGTCAATTTTAAAAGCCAGAAATCATAGATACACTCCATGAAAACTTTATCAGTAAAAAATACATCGAAAACAAAACTTAGCAACACAATGAATCGTTTATCTGAATCTGCCTTCCCGTTGATTCAATATACACCATGCCTTTATCAACAAGAATCTTCATATTTTTTTTATAAGACGTACAGAAAATCATAAGGGTTAGAATATTGTCAGAATTCTTCCATCCGTCAAGTTTAAAAGCCAGAAATCATAGATATACTCCATGGAAACTTTACCAGTAAAAAAAAACATCGAAAACAAAACTTAGCAGCATAATGAATCTTCTATCTGAATCTGCCTTCCCGTAGATTCAGCATGCGTCATGCCGTTATCAACACAGCTGCAGATGCTTCTCTCCATCCCAATCTATTCAAGGCCTCCCTCTTTACCTCCTCCCAAGAAGTTCAAAACCCCTTCAAATCTAATCTTACGACCCCTTTCCATCCATTTTGAGTATGATCTGCTTTTCGATTGGCCCCAAAGGGATGGTCAAACAGCAAAATCTTTGACAATATATCATCCATCATCCTTGACAAAAATATTTTTATATACATCTTCTTATGTTTAATCATAAGAAAAACGTATATGTTCATTATCATTCATTATCTTTAGTCATAAATTAAATATAGTTTAATTATGTTTAAACATAAAAGATGTGTATTAAAGATGTATATTTTCAATCATCTTTTCATCTTTCATTGTGACATTTGCGGAAATCTAGCTTTACAAAGGGCATTAAGCCAACAAACAATAAAATAAAAAGCTATAACAGTTTTATGCATACAAGCTACAGTGTGATATCCTAGGAATTCTAGCTTGAATGGATCCTCTAGACCCACAAAAATAAATAGATGGCAGCTTTTAGAAAGTATTCAACCCAGGAAAAGTAAATTACTAGTTACAATACCTTTATATAAAATTATTCTAGGTTAAAATGTGAGAATTGAGGAATTCTAGATTTGTAAATAGCATTCGACTCTAAAAAATAAAATTATAGCTTCGCAGAAAACACCCAACTCATACACAGTAAACTAAAAAAACAATTTTGTAAAGTGTAATAATTACTAGGTATGCTTGTGAAATTTGATACATATTAGCTTTACGGGAAATATCGAACCGACAAAAAAGCTACAAGTTAGTTATAATAATGATTCTAGGTTACAATATAGATTTTCAGAAAATTTAGCTTCAAAAAAATATCCCCCCCCCCCAAAAAAAAAGTACATATATAGAAAACATCTAATCTAGAGAAAACAAAATTACAAACTATAGTACATAAATACATAGTTATTTTCAGTTTTTGTGTGGGATTTTATGAATTTCAGCTTTAGGGAATGCAGTCAACCCGCAATAATAAACAAGTTACAGAATTTTTATGTTTACCGAATCCAATTTACAATTGATATTTAGGGGATATTTGCTTTACAATAAGCATCCGATCCACAAAACATAAAACGTTGGCTTTGCAGAAAGCATTCCATCCACATAAAATATAGTTAATATTATGTATAGTTATATTGTCACAATGTAAAATCTGAAAAATACCAGCCTCAAATTGGCCAACTAATCCACAAAATTAGATTTTCCCTTAACTAAAACCTAAGAGATTATTTTCCTACATTAAAAATTACAGCCCATTTTTGTGTTTTATCATTCCAAGGTAAATTTTGAAATTTTAAGAATTTACCTCCACATGAAGCCAAAATAGTGCAAAAAGCCATTATATTCTACGCATAGACATTTAATATTTGATTATTCCAAGTTGCAATGTGGTATGTCAGAAATTTTGCAGAATATATCCTACCCACAAAAAATACGAGCTTCGTATGCAAACTTAGCATTAAAGTGAATATGTGACACCTCGTTAGTATCAGAATCATGCAAAGACTAATAATTACAATAGTTTGGTGAAACAGGCGTAGTCATGTGGGCTGACCTCGTAGGCATAAACGTGCTACATATCTATTATTTGGTAAGGATCAATTCATGAGTTGTGCATTGAAATTTTTTACCAAAACGAACTATGAATTTCGTTTCGTTTTGGGTTCTTGAAGCACAAACAAGTACTGCTTATCAGCTTATGGTTACATTTTCGGACAAAGAAATCTATTACGAGGCACTATTAGGGGGCTTACTCTTAAGGGGGAAAGAAAGTGCAGGATCTCTATTTTGTGAAGTCTCGCAGACACAATTTCTTCCTAATGTGACGTCTTTTTCTCAATATATTTTGAGATACAAGGAGTATTCAGAACCCTTTTTTGGGTTCCAGCGCATGACATGACTGACAAGTTCTAGGTATATAATTAATCTAATCCAAAAGTTATCCATTATAATGAGGAAGGGGCATCATAAATGGAGAAGAGAAAAGCGAGAAGCCCGAAAGAAGACAAAAAGAAGTTGGCAGTGAGGAGACCTTTTCGTCAGTGTCTTGACTTCATGCAACATAGTATTGTAGCGAATTATTAGCAGTAGCAGTTAAGTCTTGTCCCCGAACATTTGGTCTCATATGTTCTCCGCAATGTCATGTCCTGAAACCAGAAGAAGGAATTTTAACTCAAAGGAAATTAATATTTGAAGACGAAATTGACTCAGTATCTTAAACTTGTTCAAACAAAAGTGGAATTCTATATTGCTCTTCAATCAAACAAACTGAAAAAAGGATATCTCCAGAAACAACAACGGGAAAAGGACAACTTACTTTTTCCTTCGATAAGACAAATAATGTACCATCTGTAATTCTCCGTTAATCAAACACCATTTTTGCTCCACATCAACGTGACAGCTTTAATTTTTTTCAAAAACAATGAAAATTTTGCCGTAAGCATGTAAAGGTCACATAATGGTGCACTGCGCAATGACTTCAATTAGGGGGTAGGGGCAGGTGGACTTGTCCCCCTGGATCTACTTGTCCCCTACCGCTAGACTTTGAAATATATTTTTCTTGAAATCTAGTATTTTCATTGAAATCCTCCTAGATATTGCACACAGTTCTTTGCGTCAACGGAGGGAAAGGGGTTGAGCCTCGATCAAGCCCTTCCAATGGCTTGTTATTATGGTCTGTGATGTATACTTAGGCATTTTTCGGGGAACATCCCTTGAAAACGGTGAAGAGTCATGGGTGTATATTCTTTTCTTTATTCTTCTCATGGTTCTTGAATCAAAACTTAAATAATATGTCGATGAGAACGAACGGATTCAAGATGACGCATTCGAATGGCTCAAGATGATGTATTCGAAATCAAGGCATATTTTACCGGTTGTAACCTGATCCTAGCAAACGTTTTTTAGACATCATTAAATTTAACTAATTTGTGGGGCAGGTTTTTTAACCCATGCTGATACCTAAAAAATTACATTTTTCATAAACCGAAAAAGACCTTGGAAAAATGACTTGTAGGAGAGGCCATGTTTTGTTTGTTTTGGGATCATATATCTTTAATTTTTACTCATCGGCTATCCAAACCGTATTTTTTGTCTTAGGAATATTCATTATAAATGTCATTTTTCTAAACATTAATCTCAACAGTTGTCACGTCATAATCAGCCTTATATACATCAGGATATTACAAAAAAAACATGGGAAATCATCTTAACTGGGGAAAAAAATTCTTTCCCCAATGACTTTCACATTCCAATGTCACGTAGGGACCAGCTGTTACAGACTTTTTAAGCTCCAGCATCTAAGGCCATCAAACGGGATAAGTATCTATTTACTACGATATTTTCCCAAAAAACTTGCCACAGTAAACTCCGTAGCGGCATTGTTGAAGTGGTGTCAACTGACATTTTCTCCCCTGCTTACATAAACACGCTTTCAGAAATGAATAGATAAAATTAGTTGTCAAGTGAAAACTTAGGTTATAAAAAATTTGAATAAATATTTCACTTAAAGCATTGAGAGAAAAACTAAAAAATTGCTCGAAGATTTTAAAATAATGGAGTAAAATGAAAGAATCTTGACGTGCACTTTCTAACCAGAAATTTTACTGAATTTCCCCGTTATTTCTGCATTATTTGCCCGATTTAAAAATCAATTTATATCTAATATGAAAGCTCCAAATATTTGGTACTTAGCCCATAATACATCTTTTGAATGCAAGCTTAATTGAGTCCTGGGATTTGTCTCCTGTCCAGACTCCTTTGCATTACCCAAAACTGTGTTTCAGCGCTAAGGGATCACGTGTTGTCTTTAGGAGCGCGTAAACTACACCGTAGGGTTGCGGACTACTCTTCCGATAAGTGGGTTTAATACTTCTTCTCCTTCTTAGAGCTAGAATCGTGTTGCAAGGATTATCGCCTTGAAAAATATACAGGCAAATCGTCCACGATAATCTAACGATAAGTGTTAAGGTTGTTTTTTTTGTTGTTTTTTTTTATACTGTGGTTAATATCCTCTGTTCTAAACTAAGGTTATTGGATGGTTTAGCCTATTATGTTTCCATTAATTCCTTTTGATATCCATATATATAAAGATATTTATTCCTTGCTTGGGACCAAAAGAATGGTTCTCGCTTCTCCGTGAGTCAAAGCTAACAGTATAGGAGTTGAATTGGAGTTTTGTATTCTGTGAATTTCACAGAATATCTGAAGGTATTCCACTGGCTTTCGTTTCTTGAAGCCATGTTTTTGTTCTTTAACTGTAAGCTCTGTTGAAGGAAGTGAGCAGGGAGGCACCTGTGTCAAAATTGAAGTTATACTAAATTCTGTGAGTGCTTAATACGCGCGACAGTTTCTTGGCACCATCGCCAAGATATCTTATTCTAAATATAAATTGAAGAATTTAGAAATCCGAAAAAGGAGCATTTTCCTATGAGACCAAAGTACTGCCATCTACGGTTACTTGTCATTTCTGTTCACACTCTTAGTTGAGTTTGTGATTTCCTTTTCCAAGTTTAGGACTAAGGCATGGGAATGGTATCAAATATACTTCCCTTTTGGTACCAGGATTAGAGCTTACCACTGCTCCTTTCTTAGCTGTGATATTTGAAAGTTGGCTCATGGCATTTTTTTTTAACACCGATCAGCAATCATTGGGGAGCCGACAGTGTAAAACATCACTTTGTACGAATTGAGATGACAATTCTGAGGGGTTGACAACTTTGTCATACAGATCCATATTAGAAAAAGAAGAAACTGGATCGGATCGGGTCGGATCGGAAGTCCTGATCCGTTATAAAAGCGACCTGAGTCCTGACTTGGTGTAAAATGAGCTACATCTAAGCAGGACTTAGTCCTCTCCCATTACCAATTTTTAGTTAAAAAAAAAAAAAGGTAGGCAAGTAGCACCTTATTTGAAGCAAAATCGAAAAATTATTTTTCATCTGTATCATTAAAGGTATAAATATAGGCCTACGGCTTATATATCCCCCCCCTCCCCTCCAAACATCTATCAAACAGAAATGTTACATCTTTTTTAAATTAGAATCTCGCAAGGGTTCTCAATATATATAAGATTAGAGAAGAAAATGAGCCAACAGTCCTTCCAACATTCCTTCTCCTCCCGTGGCCCGTTTCTAGCAAAAAACAGGCATTTTGTATCTTATCTGAACAGGAATCATGCAAGGATTTCATTATGTATGATTCAAGATCGGAGTGAGCCATTCTCCCCTCCAATGCCCCCTTCCTCTCCCAATTGCCAACAGACTATTAGAAATATAGGTATCTGATACCTTGTTCTAGCCGAAATCATGAAAGAATATTCAGTCAGTATTATTGGAGGCATATACTGGATCCTTGGCCCCTCCAGAACTCCTTTCCCTGCTCTTCCAGGCAATTAATAAGCAGAAAGGTGGGCATATTGGTTGTAGGAAGGGATACATTTGAGGGATTACCGGCTTACTTTATGCCATCCATGATACGAGAAGGTTTTCTCACCAAGGCTTGAGACATATGGGTAAACACCTTGGGACATGAGAATGAGACACGCGAATGATAATTTCCAGTAACAGACGTCGCTCCTCCTGCCTCTCCACGATAGTGCTAAGATCCACTTGAAACATATGAGGCAGGTGACTAGGACCGAGAGGGTAGAAGCAACAGAAATTTATAAGCATAGTCAAATTTAGAGCCCCGACTACCTCCGCATAAACGCACAAAGATTCTCAATAAATTTTGTAGGCACACAGCTATAGCCAAGGAGACTTTGTCTAAGAGCTTTTGGGCAAGTGACTTGAACGACCCAGGCACTGTCAGGCATCGGAGTTTCATTTTTGTGGTAACAGGTGTTAAGCTTAAGTTTTTAACAATGTTTCACAGCATGATGATCTGCTACGTTCTTTAACCTTGCATTGTTTACTTTTTCGTCTAAGCATCATTAAAACATCAGCGTCGCATAGATTTTATGTTTTGGGGTGATAATCGGTGACAATCTTTCCCAATAATAGTTTTACTAGTCTGTATACTAATTACTCCTTTTCTCATATACATTTCTGGTCAAGAAACTTTTGTTTTCATCTCTATCATGGAGAGTGACTTGTGACCAAAAACAAGATCCCGGGGCGCGTTCAAAAACAGAAGAGAGAGATAGGCTATTATGCAAAATGTATATTAAAAATTTGTTTACCAAATCAAACGGTTTTTACCATCAGCTATATGGACACAAACGATTGTTCTTATGCTTTAGGCCGAAATAAAAGAAAAAGTCTTACTTGGTACACATAGTGAACTTTTAAATGAAGCATCAACGATAGTTTAGAGAATAAAGTTGGTATTAAGCAGAAACAGAATATTTTAAGACAGTCTTTAACGGTAGTGTCATATTTTTTTTTCTTTAAAGCAGAACTTTCTTATTAGAAAATACCATTTTCGGAGTTTATAGGTGTTGGGAACTATAAAGTTTAACCGATAGCGAAGAAACAAAATCAAATTGTTGCTCTCGCAGCACTATTGTCGGCAGAGCCGTTCCAAGGTTTGGTGGTGCCCGGGAAAAAGTTATTACAGTGTCCCCCTCCCGACTCAAATATAAGCAAGAAAAAATGAATCAAAGTGAGAAATTTGAGCAAAGTGGACAATCCCCCATCAACCCCCCCCCCCCACCAGCTGAGGTTCCGGGGAAACTTATCCGGTTGACCCCCCCCCCCCCATAGGAACGACTCTTATTGTCAATGAGCCCGACAAAAGGCTACTGGCATACTTCATGTTGCCGAGGCAGCGTAGACCTAGTTACACTAGAGCAAGTTGTAGTTTTGTAGGATTACTCGTTTTATTCGTAATTCAATTGATATAAGAAGAACGCGGGGAGAAAATACTTAAAAAAAAAGTAACTTACCTCCCAAGTCAGAGAGAACAGAATGGATTGATGAATTAGGCGAGTGAACAGAGAGGGGCTTGTGTAAAGGCACTTGAAGGCTTTGATAAGGCGAACTGAAAAAGAACAGAAAAACCTTAATGATATGATATCACACAAAAATGTTTCACACTTCTTCTCTGTAAAAAAAAAAGTGTGACATGGTAAGCATAAAGACCATGTAAAAGGAAGAAAACGACTAACAATATTTTTTTTTTTATAATAACTTCTTAACTTTATCAGCGCCTCAGAACACCCACTAAAAAAACTTTTAATAAATAAATTATTCGGTCGGTTTTTTTTTTTTTTTTTTTTTTTATCGTATCTTCATATTCATTCTTAAAACACTAGAAGTCCGTTCCCAAGCAATCCGAGCCAAAAGACCTTTTTATTGAATATTAAAGAAATATGTATCTTTTCTATAGTTGTGCCCAGTTAAATGGTATAATTGTCGATCACACTAATATCAAGAATAATGTTAAGTCACTACAGTTTTTCATAGTGTATTTCCTATTACTCAATTGTCACTGAATATGAGATCTTGTGCCAAATTTAAAATAATAGGAAAATGAAAAGTATTTTAAAGTCGAATATAAATCATCAGCTACATAATAAATCAAGAAAACAAGTATAAAGCTTATTAGAACGTTTATTAGAATTAAACCTGACCTAGGAAGACTATCTCGGCGTGATCTCAATACCAAACGTTTCTATACCAACGAAACTCTATTGGACATGAATTCGTTTTGGGCTAATCTAAAAGCAATAAATCTTTCATTTTACACCCGCAATGAATAAGAAATCCATCCTAAAGAAGATTTATCAGCGTAACGAAAATTCAAGTGGGGAAAAACTCTAACAAAATTTAACGGACCACTTGCTCAAATTCAAATACCCATCAATCTAATCGAGTTTTCGTGTCCCGGTTTCAAGAACCGCAGAGACTCTAGGGAAATAAATGGAAATGTCAAGGGCTAGGGAACGTTATATTAAGACGAAACTAAGCCTTTCGACCGCTTAAAGCAAAAGGAATCCTTAAAAGAATTTAAGGGATATTATCTAGGGCAAAATTGGATTTAAGATATGCAAACTCATCAATTCGATATTATGCAAATGAAACTCAGAGAGGAAAGAAACCAACAAAATGAAAAATAAAATCAAAAAGGTGAAAAAACGAGGAGTTCAATATTATTCAAGTTTAGAATCTGATAATATGGAAAAAATCAGAGACCATAACAATAAAAACAATATGGGATTTTTAATGGAACAAAATTAGAGAAACGAAAATCCAGATTCAAACAATTTAATTGACATAAATGGAGGAACACGAGCCATGACGATTAAACAAGTGTGAACTCGAGTATTAACGATACCAGTGTGAGAAGTATGATTCTATATTTAAATTTTACGGTTAACATTTGTCGTAGAAACTTCAAAAAGGGCTCATTCGATCGGAAGTTCAAAGGGCTACTGCCCTTTTTAATAGTCGAAAGTGATTGGACGGCAACTAACCCCCCTCTCACGCCCACCTTTTCCCCAAAAACATCCAATCAATTTTTTGAGATAGCCATTTTCTTCAAACTAATTGAAAGTTCTGGAAATTAGGTCTTTGAGTATGAAACCCCCCCCCCCCCCACAGCCGTCAGGGCAAGGGCTGTAAGTTATGCCCTGGGGGCATACAAGGTTTTTATAGAAAACATTGCCGTAGAAACTTCAAAAAGGGTTCGTTCGATTGGAAATTGAAATGGCTAGTGCCCTTTTTAATAGTCGAAAGTGGTTGGAAGGTAACTAACACCCCTTCCACGCCCACCATTTTCCCAAACACATCCAATCATAATTTTGAGATAGTCATTTTGTTCAACGCAGTTGAAAGGTATAGAAATTATGTCTTTGAGCAGGACATTCTCCCCACAGTCTTCAGGGCAAGGGTTATAAGTTATACCCTGGGGGCCTACAAGGTTTTAATAGAAAACATTGCCGTAGAAACTTCAAAATGGGCTCATTCGATAGAAAAGGGGTCTGGTCTATGTCTCTTGTCTTTACTGAAGTTGATTAAAAGGCATTAAACATCCCTTCCCAGTCAATCATTTTTCCAAATATATGCGATAAATAGTCTGAGTTCACCCTTTTGTCCAGGCCAGTCACCAGTCCAGAGATACATGTCATCTAGCAGCACCCTCCCCGCACAGCGCTCAGAGCAAGGGTTGTACGTTATGCCCTGGGGGCATATAAGGTTTTTATTGAAAGCTTTGTCGCAAAAACTTGAAAAAAGCTCATTCGATTGGAAATTCAAAGGGCTAGTGCCTTTTAATACTCATAAGTGATGGGAGGGCAACTAACCCCCCTCTCACGCCCACCTTTTTCCCAAACACATCGAATCAAAATTTTTAGATAGCCATTTTGTTCAACGTAGTTGAAAGTTTTGTAAATAAGGTCTTTAAGGAAGACAAACCCCTCCCACAGCCCTCAGGGCAAGGGTTGTAAGTTATGTCCTGGGGGCATGTAAGGTTGTTATAGAAAGCGCTGTCGCAGAAACTTCAAAAAGGGCTCATTCGATAGGAAATTGAAATGACTAGTGCCCTATTTAATAGTTGAAAATGATCGAAGGGCAACTAACCCCTCTCACGCCCACCATTTCCCCAAACACATATAATCACAATTTTGAGATAGCCATTTCTTTCAACGTAGTTGAAAGTTTTGGAAATTAGGTCTTTGAGGAGGACAACCCCCGACAGCCCTCAGGGCAAGGGTTGTAAGTTACGCCCAAGAGGCATATGAAGTTTTTATAGGAAGCTTTGTCGTAGAAACTTCAAAAAGGGCTCATTCAATTGGAAATTGAAATGGATAGTGCCCTTTTTAATAGTTGAAAATGATTGGAGGGCAACTAACCCCCTCTCACGCTCACGATTTCCTCAAACAAATAATAAAAATTTTGAGATAGCCATTTTTTTCAACATAGTTATGAATATAAAATAATTTGTACTTTACTGAAAAAAACTCTTTTATATATATATATATATATATATATATATATATATATATATATATATATATATATATATATATATATATATATATATATATATATATATATATATATATATATATATATATATATATATATATATATATATATATATATATATATATATATATATATATATATATATATATATATATATATATATATATATATATATATATATATATATATTAAGTGTTTTCACTTTTATATCTTGAATAAATATCATCATATGTATATTAAACTGACAATGCACATTTTTTTCAGTAAATTCATTTGAATTTTTTTCAGTAAAGTACAGATTATATTGTGGTTTTTAGAAAGCATAGGGTTTAGAACCGTAGTCAGATTAATTTCTACTCGTTTTGAGTTTGACTTATTTTAATTTCTGTTTGTTTTGGGTTTCATTTATTTATTGATATTGCTTTGTATGCTAGGTTTATTATTTGATTCTATTTTTTTTTTTCTCTTTTGGTTTAATGGAGTTCTTTACTTTTTTTGAAAAACTTATTCTGTGCAAAAAATTTTTAAATTAATATATAGAAAAAGAGAAATTTTCAGTTTGTCCTATGGTCATAAAGCTCAAAGGCTCATTTTTACAGATATTTGATCATTGAAGAAACTTGGGTTTTATTTTTGTTTAATAAGAATAGACAGGGTTATGATATAGCTGATTTATTAAAAATGTTCGATTATTTAAGAAACTTGGGATTTTATTTTTGACTAATAAGAATACACATTGTTAAGATATGTCTGTTGTATTAAAAAATATTTGATCATTTAAAAAACTTAGAGTTTTATTTTTGGTTAACAAGAATACATTTGGTTAAGATATATCTGATTTATTAAGAAAGTTGAGTTTTATTTTTGATTAATAAGAATAGACACGGTTAAGAAACGTTTGATTTATTAAAAAAATATATATATATATTTGATCATTTAAGAAACTTGGGTTATATTTTTGATTAATAAGAATAGACACGGTTACGACACATTTGATTTATTAAAAAATATTTGATTATTTAAGAAATTTAAGTTTTATTTTTAAATAATAAGAACACTCGGTTAAGATATATCTGATGTATTAAAAATATTTGATCATTTAAGAAACTTGGGTTTTATTTTTGATTAATAAGAATAGACACGGTTAAGATACATCTGATTCATTACAAATGTTTGATCATTTAAGAAACTTCAGTTTTATTTTAGATTAATAAGAATAGCCAGGGTTAAGATATAATTGATTTATTAAAAATATATGATCATTTAAGAAACTTTTGATTTTAAAGTTAAATTTTAATCATAAATGAGCATAGATTAAGTAAAGAACGAAGTTGAAACTTAAAATGAACAAAAATTATTACTTTACAGCCTATTTAACATATATCAATAAAACTAATGCAAATAAACTAACTGGTTATAACTCCCTACGTTTGTAACATTATAAAAAAAACTTCACTTTACTGAAAATATAAAACAATATAGGTGTTTTGGTACGGTAAAAACAAACCTTTTAAGGACACTTTTAACAATATAAAAGTAGAAACATTTTTAGATTATTGCTTTATTTAATTTTTTTCTGGTTTTGTGTGAACCTATAGCTTTTAACGCTTTACTGAAGACACACACACACATAATAATAATAATTTTAATAATAAATGAGCATAGATTAAGTAAATAACGAAGTTGAAACTTAAATGAACAATAATTATTACTTTACAGCTTATTTAACATATATCAATAAAACTAAAACAAATAGATTAACTGGTTATATCTCCCTATGTTTATAAAATTATAGACGACTTCACTTTACTGAAAACATAAAACAATGTATGTGTTTTGGTACGGTAAAATAGGCCTTTTAACAGTATAATAGTAAAAGCATTTTTAGATTATTGCTTTATTTATTTTTTTTCTGGTTTTGTGTGAACCTATAGCTTTTAAGGCTTTACTGAAAACTTACACACCCATAATAATATATGAGTTTGTGTACGGTAAAAAAAAAAATCAGGTGAAACTAAGGTCCAACATTAAAACTTAAAACGAACAGAAATTATTCGGTATAAATAGTTTCCGTATAAATTATTCCATAGTGTTGTTTCTAAATTAAATTTTATTCATAAATGAGTATAGACTAAGTAAATAACAAAGGGACAACTTAAAATGAACAAACATTATTACTTTACAGCTTATTTAAAATATATCAATAAAACTAATGCAAATAAATTAACTGGTTATATCTCCCTACGTTTGTAACATAAAAAACTTCACTTTACTGAAAAAATAAAACAATATATGTTTTTATACGGTAAAAATAAACCCTTTTAAGGACACTTTTAACAGCATAAAAGTAAAAGCATTTTTGGATTGTTGCTTCATTTAATTTTTTTCTAGTTTTGCGTGAACCTATAGCTTTTAACGCTTTACTGAAATCAGACACACGCACATAACAACATATGAGTTTTGGTACGGTAAAAAAAAAAAAAAAAAAAAAAAAAAAAATCTATTGAAACTAAGGTCCAACATTAAAAATGAACAGAAATTATTCTGTATAGATAATTACCGTATAAATATATGTGAAACACTGGTTGACCTCGTCAGGATGGCTTATTTTTATGCCTTTACATATTGAAAACTCAATAATTTTAAGTGGAGTGATAAAATAAGTTAAAATCTCTGGATTTACAAAAAATTTCAGTTACTGAAAACCATATATGTGTCCTTTCATGGTGATTATGTTCTAAAACACCTGAGTTTTGTGATTGCCCTCAGCTTTTAGCAGAAAATGATTCTTATATAACCCACTTCCGAATCAAATTTTTCGACCAATATCTGTCCCTATTGAGACTTACAGATATAAGTATTTAAATAATTGTCATTTTTTAATACTAGTATTCCTTAAAAAGCTTCCAATCCCGCCTTCTGTTTATGGCCTTCCAAACCAATTTCTTCCGGATTTCCTACTTGCGTAAACTAGCCCAAAAGCAACAATCTCGAAACATATGGAGAGCAAGTTCTATTTAACCCAGCTTGTCTAATTATCTGTAATGCTAGGAACTGGAAGAGATCCTTATCCGTTAGAGCATGACTTCAGGGCGTCTGACCAAAAACCTAATTAGACCTCAGTCGTTTCATTAGTAAATCTTCCATGGTAGATCTTTCTATAAGAAACAAGGAACCGTCATTATAAAAGAGCAAGAGATAGGTATCTCAGGACAGCGTTCATTAAAATCAAGCTTGATCTTTTTCATGATTAAATAAAAAAAAGTGTTTTCAACTGAAAGTAAGGAGCAACTTCAAAATTTAAAACGAAAAGAAATTATTACGTATATAAAGGGGGTTGCCCCCTCCTCAACACCTCACTCTTTACGCTTATTTTTTTTAGTACTCTTAAAAAAAAGTGTATTATTGTTTTAATAAAACGGTCCTTCTGTTTCAGGAGTCATTCTTAAAGAATTGGGACAAAATTTAAACTTAAGCATAAAGAGAGAGGTATTGAGGAGGGACAACTTCCTTTATATACGTAATAGTTTTTGTTCGTTTTAAGTTTTGATGTTGCTCCTTACTTTCAGTCGAAAAAACTTGTTTTTTCATTTAATTTCTGATCGTTTTTTAAATAATGCCAGGAAATCTGGCCCCACGTCCACGGAGAAACCCCCTCCCCTGAAATATCCTCTAGATAACTCAATCCCGGTGAAAATTTACCCCGGACAATTACTCTTAACCACTCCGCGCGTAAAATTGAGACAGAAAAGAGAAAGCAAAGCATTCCCCCAGTGCATAATTTTCCCTGGCAAGTTCACTCCCTGGAAACATCCCTCCCCATGGAAAATCCCCCCGTGGGCAACCTCAAGCAGAAAATCCCCCCCTCCACCCGAAAATGTATGCATACATTCCAATAAAAAATACTATGCGCAAACAATAGGCTAATTTTATAACTTAGACCTTTTCCCTGGGGCTGTGGGGGTGGTGGGGTTCTTTTATACCCAAAGGCATAGTTATTGGGCCTTGACTAGATAAACAAAATAGCTATCTCAAAATTTTGATCGGACGATTTTGGGAGAAATGGGCGGGGGAGGGGGCCTAGTCGCGATCCAATTTTTTTGTCACTTAAAAAGGGCACTATTAATTTTAATTTCCGTTCAAATAAGCCCTCTCCCGATGTTCTAGGACCATTAGGTCAATATGATCAGCCCTGGCAAAAACACAAAAAAAAAAAAAAAAAAAAAAAATGAACACGCACCCGTGATCTTTCTTCTAGCAAAAAATACAGAATTCCATATTTTGCAGATAGGAGCTTGAAACCTGTACAGTAGGGTTCTCTGATACGCTGAATCTGATGGTGTGATTTTCATTAAAATCACTTGAATCTTAGGAGTTTTTCCCTTTTTTTGTCGAAAATCAGGAAAGTTTTCTCATGCTCGTAACCTTTGATGAATAAGACTAAACTTAACGAAATTTATATATTTGTATCAAAATTTAGTTTTTTAGAGTTTCGGTTACTATTGAGCTGGGTCGCTCCTTACTTACAGTTCGTCACCACGGGCTGTTTGATGTGCAACCAATAAAAAAGGACAGATATCACCATGCCGCTTGTGTTTTTTCAAAAGTAACATTAGTGTTAGAGATATCACATTTTAAAGCCATTCTGATATTCTAAATGGGGAGGAGGGATCAAAATAATTATTTGACCAGCCCTCCCCCCACGAATACTCAATGGGACAAAAATCCCTTTTAATTATTCCGACAAACTATGAAAAATATCAGGTGGAACTATTCAAGGAACATGGATAGCCTACAAGTCGCAAGGTGAACCTTGTACTTTTTCGTGGGGAATGCGGAACCCATTATTTCAATCTTAAGTTTTATCGTAAGCTTTGTCTTTTAGAACAGTCTGGATGAGCATCATTCCTTGTTTTCTAAAGTCAATAACGTCTATTTTTCCAAAGACTATGAGCATTGTAATTGCAGAATCCTGCGGGTTGGTCTCTTTTGTTACTTAAACTGGCACTAGAACTTTACCTTCCAATTCCCAAACAGGATAACTTGCACCGAAAACTTAATATGATAATTTTTCGATATGATGGATTCAACTGATAATTTTTATACTGATAACTTGCGATTCGTCACTAAATCTTATGAATTATACATATTTGGAATCATCATAAAAACCTGATGTATTTGATGTATATTGCTACTGAAGTTTCATCAGGGTTTTGGTTTCTAATTCGCTGTTTACTTGCCGCTCATTATTATGAATGGATTGACTTTGATAACAAAAAGGGGAGGTGAAAATTAGCCAGTTTTCAGGCCGTTTCTTTCATAAAACTTACTTAGAAATGAGATAAATGAAACTCAGAGAGGAAATAAAATCACAAAATGAAATATAAAATAAAAAAGGGTGAAAAAACGAGTATATGGTCAGCAAGTGACGATCCATGATGGAGGAAAAATAAGAGAATATTTTTGCTAGGACCTCCACCATGTTGTCCTCGACGCTAAACAAAAAAGAAAGAAAAGAAAAAGAAACCAAAGAAAATCAAACCTTTCGAAGTTTACTTAACAACGACAGAACAAAAACTAAATAAGAAGGTTGGAATCAATGAAAAAGAAATCTACCAAGATGATTGAGCAATAATCCTTTGTTTTGCTATAGCCTTAGCTGGTCTACAAATTCGTTCATCATTTGTTGTGCAAATAGGTTCTCTCGGGTTATACCGGGCGAAAATATTGATTGAGTCCTTCAAATTAAAGCAAATCCTCGGGCGACAAAATCCTCGTTTTTCACCTTTTTTGATTTATTTTTCAGTTTGTTATTTTCTTCCCTCTCTGAGTTCCATTTGTCATGTATAGCCAGTGTTGTCTTAGAATGTATTTAGAAATGAGAAAATGATAACTAAAACTAAGCAAAGAATGCTTTAAAAACAGAGTTAATATAATTGAAATCATTTTCATTTTACTCTTTTCTTTTGGAAGCAAAGACATTCCAATTTCACCTAGTCCATATCGAAGGGGTGCCCACTTCCCCCCCCCCAATGTACATGTTAGAGCGCCAACTGTGACACACAGTTCCACCATGCTGGACACATTTCCCGCCACACCTGGCACAGTTTCCACCACACTTGGCAAATTTCGGCCAGACTTGGTACGTGCCACCTGGTGTCAGGGACGTACGCGGGGGGGGGGGACCTCCGGGGGCGCCCCCCCCCCCCCGAAATCTCACGATTTTTTCCATTTTCCCATAATTTTCTGATTTTTCTCACAGAATAATGGGTTTGAAGGATTTAACCCCCCCCCCCCCGAAACAAATTTCTGCGTACGTGCCTGCCTGGTGTACGTGATTTCTGAAAGCAGGCACTTCCTCGGTTCATATATTTATTAAGATGAATTCCGTTCAAACCATTAATATCGATGTAAATAACTCCCAATGGATGACGATAAATTATGGGGCAAATAAAAAACCATCACGAGATGATGCCTGACAGTTAAATCAATCTAGTAATTAATAGCCACCTATAAAAATTCAGGAGTAAATCCCCAGAAATCTAATACCTGCTGGTACTTACTGAATGCAAAACTTATGATAATTCGGTACAATACAACAGGAGTAAACACTACAATGTTTACGTTATAACGGACAAGTTTGTCGTAAGGAATAACAATTAGAAAAACGTGACGTACAGTCCTTGGGTGGATCATCATAAAAAAAACATACTTGTTGCACATTAAGTAAAATCGTTGATGAACGAAAAGTGAGGCACATTCTTCTTCTTACAGTTCATCTCTTTCACTGACTATATGTAAAAGCAGAAAACGGGATTCAATCCCAAAAATCTTACAAATTTCGTACCCAGAAGTTGACAGACGAAGAAGGTTATCTCTATCAGACGTTGGATCCATAAATTTTTCTGTATTTTTCTAGCATTCACCTTTTTCTCAGCATCCAAAACAACATTTTTTGACTGAAAATAATTTACACGCATCAGCTCTGGTTGCAGCTATGACTACAACCTGGTAAAGAACTAACGGCCCTTAGTAACCAAAAGTTTAAAAATATTTGAAAAAAAAACATATATGGTGGGAAAAAATTGTCCTTTGTAGCTCATTCAAGAGTGATAACTACTAATTCCTTGAATCTTAACAATAAAATATTGTTGCGAAAAAAAATATAGGAATTTCGAGAAGGTGCTTGAAACCATCGAAAATGACGTTGGGTCGAAATTCAAAGTGCACCATTGAAATTGTTATGATCGAGAACCCCAGAAAAGGAGGATTGAAGCTCCCCGCCCTGAATAGCAAGGTCAATCGCATAGGAAGTACTGATTTGCCTCATTCTTTTCTTGTTTTGTTTTTTTCGTTTTTGTATTTTTTTTTCTTCGCCACTAATGGGACATTGGAATATCATATAGAGCTCTTTAAGGGCTCATTGGGAAGCTAATTTTGGCATGTAAGTGCTTTAACAATTTGTGTTGATAACGCCGTCATAAAGTGCCATATTTCTGGAGTAGAAAGGCTGGGAACCCTCTTGGATGTTCCCCCTACCAGTCCCGTTAGGGAATTCAATAAATCGTCTGCTGACTAACTGTTCTAATGATAGTTCAGGGCCCCAACACAATGCACTAGCATCATCACTTGTCTCTCCATCTTTGCAAATAGAGTAGGAAAATACAGCAAGCTTATTCATCCGCCTCGCAGCAAATTTAACTTCATATTGTGTCAGTCAGGTCAACGATTTTCGCAGCAAAGGCAAATTAAAAGACATTACTAATATAGTTTCTTTATTTGTTTTTTCTTCTTTTTTAGATCTTTTTTTTCTTGTTTACCTGGTTGGAAAGTAAGTCTCGTCTGCCTGTATCCCCTTATAAAGCAATCTTAAGAAAATACGATGACAGATTTGAAGGGGATGATGATTAACATACTGTGGGGATGAAAATAAGCAAATGTTCCAAGATAATTTTGCGTCAAATCCCTCAGACACATTTGTTAACGCTCATGAAAGACTTCATGCCAAAACATACATCCGAACTAGGGTCTACCTCTGTTTATACAATAAAGACCTTACAATTTTTCAGATTTCAGTTGGGGTACCCACATGTGTGAAAGATAGGCGGTCAGCTAAGTTACTCAGTCAAGAAACACCTTTTTTTGTAGTATGGCGATTTTTCGACAATTTGTCCATTCATCTTTTCAGTTCCATCCTGGCAGCCCAGTATGCTCGTTTACTAATGATTCTTTCAGCAAGTAGCGTAAATATATGCATAGAATAACGCAAAACAATTCAAGTCTAGGCACATTAGACTGACAGGCTCAAAGGAGATAATTAACATCTCGTGGGAATGAAAATAGATAGACACAAGCAAATGTTCCAAAATTATTTTGCATAAAATATCCAAGAGACGTTTGTTAACGCTAATGGAAGAACTCACGCCAAAACCTACATTAGAATTAGGTCTAGCTCTGTTTGCATAGTAAAGGCTTGCCTTTTTGAGGTTTCAATTTGTGGATACAAATCTGGGAAAAGTAAGCGGTCAGTTAAGCTGCGCACTCAACAAAGAAGATTATTGACATAATTAAATTAATTAATGAACAAGAGGTACACATCTTTTCTATCACGCTCTTTAAAGACAACTTAAAAAGTGGAAAACATAAAACAGGTGATACTGGAAAGCAAGACATCTGCCTCAGGGGCACAGCCCCATTACGGCTACTGTAACTCAAGACGCGTGACCCGATTTTGGCAGAGAAAAAGCTGAAAATGTGTTTGGTATGTGTACTATTGTTAAGGTTTATACTCCCTCTGCAAGTTTTTCGTGTGTTAGGTTCCTGCAGTCGTATGGTTATAATATTTCATCGTATTACGACAATTTTGCCATCATTCGATAGCTGAGATTCGCTTTATTCATCTAACGAATTATATTCGTATTACGTTTATAAAACTTGTATTCCTTTTCTTTGTTTAAACAAAATTCTTTGAGAAGGTGTGAAAAACATGATAAATAGGACGAGTTTTCTTTTTTTTAGAAAAGTTTAGGTTATTTTCTTTTTAAAAAAAGTATAAGCAATACCACACAATTCTGTTCCGCAAATAGATAGATTTGAAACTAGAGACTCCAATAATGTAAGTATCGTATTCTTTCAGAGCAAGTTAAAGCTTGTCGCAAAATTGCATGCTTCACAGGAAACATAATCCTCAGCAGGCAGCTGCCTCCACAAGGAAGATTTTCGAGGCATCAAAAGATTAAATAAAAAAAAGTTCTTCAACTGAAAGTAAGGAGCAACATTAAAACTTAAAATTAACAGAAATTATTACTCATATAAGGGGGGTTTGCCCCCAAGTCGATACCTCACTCTTTACGCTAAAGTTCAATTTTTGAACTTTATTCTTTTATGTTTACAGAAAAAAAACCATTCTTTTATGTATCTATTCTTATCAAAATTCCGTTTTTGGAGTTTAGTTTACTATTGAGCCGAGTCGCTCCTTACTTACAGCTCTTTACTACGAACTTTTTGATGGTTTTTTTTTAGATATAAACTGAAAATGTTACGGTTTAAAGCCAAAAAGAATGAATACAAAAATAAATGTAAAATTTTTTACTTTTATTCACTTGCTCTTGGGTTAGAGCGTCCATCCTCGGAGCGTTGAGAGATACAGTTTAACTTTGTTTTAAAAAGAGGGAGGTTAAAGTAACGCTCATATGTATGGTAATTTCTGTTCGTTTTAAGTTTTAATGTTGCTCTTTAATTTCACTTGCTTAGAACAGTTTTGCATTTTGTTATTTGTGTCATTGCCTTTATATCAGATTTAGGTTCACCCCAAATCTGGGAGTGGCTCCCGTCCCCTTCAAGCCCACACGCTACATTCTAAAGTTTGACAAGTCCAGAAAACCGTTTTGAGAGCAACAAATATAGCAAGTCGGTAGTTGCAAATTTTTTCTTGGCCGATCACCTTATACATAGGATCACTACTGCTTAAGCTTTAATGTCGCTTATCTTCATTTGAAAAACTTTTTTATGACTCAATTTCTTTCATTGAATTGCATTTATTCTAATCACAAAAAAATAATAAACAAAGTTTTTCGTCTCAATGCTCCCATATTTAAAGACTTCTCGTTATTTAAAGTTTCTCATTAAAAAAAAAAAAATAAAAAAAATACCATATTTTTCACATTTTTCATTCACATATCCGTGACTCTCCTACTCGAGAAAAAAAAACTTAATATTGTCGCAGACAGTTTCTAGAAATCACCTCTTTAGGATTTCGAAATTTAAAAAATTTAACGGTGTAATTTTCCTCAAGAATCTCCTCACTTCTGCTTTTTCCAATAATGCACTTTCCTTTTTTTTCTTTTTATTTTTTTTTTAAATGAACCAATTCTGCATGTTTCGAATCAACGGTCCAATACGTATTGAATGTACGCAATCCAACGATTCAATTTTATTTTATTACAATATAGGCTATATACATATACATATATATATATATATACATATATATATATATATATATATATATATATATATATATATATATATATATATATATATATATATATATATATATATATATATATATATATATATATACATATATATATACACACACAAATATATATATATATATATATATATATATATATATATATATATATATATAGTATATATATATATATATATATATATATATATATATATATAAATATATATATATATATATATATATATATATATATATATATATATATATATATATATATATATATATATATATATATATATATATATATATATATATATATATATATATATATATATATATATATATATATATATATATATACATGGGCGCCCATAAGCTGAATTCCAAGGGGGGGGCAAACCTCGTCTAATTGGCACTTTTAGTGCTATATAATAGAAATCTCAGAACAAAAATATAAAAATAAGGCAGCATCATTCAGCCAGGGGGGGCGACAGCCCCCCCTGACCCCTCATATGGGCGCCCATGTATATATAGCCTATATTGTAATTTTGGCTTTTAGCTTTTCAATGTTGTTAGACAAGGGGTAGCTCTATATTTAGTGCTTTTTAACAAAAACAACTTCAAAACCCTTCAACTTCGTCGTCATTGAACTCTAGGCACGATCCATATCCCTCTTGTCATCTCGGAGAAAGTTCACAAGAAAGTAGAAAAACAAAAATCTTTCTAAAGCGAAAAGACATATCTTCCGTGAAATCTCGACAGACTAACTTCCGTCTGTTGCTCTACAGTACTGAACATAAGACAAATTTGAAATTCTAATGTGCATATATTCTGGACTTAGTGCCAGAAATAAGACATGTCAGGATCCAAAGGGAGCAAGAACAAACTTCACAGCTTGTTAAAAGCAAAGTATTAATTACTAATCTTAGCACTTAGTTAATTTGAAAAGATGCAGAATATAGTTAAAGGCTTTTCCGATCATCTGGACTTTTAGAACCATCTTTCACAGTACTAAGTGAACAAGTGCTCAATTCTAACAGTTAGACAAAGACTCCGTTTTCAGTTGTAGCATCACATATACCGTAACTGAGTTGAATTCCCTTATAAAACCTAATAGCATGACAATCGCGAACTATTGGTGTTGTATTCAAGGGAGAATCTAGAACAAAATCTGGGGGGGGGACAATGTGACAAGGGCACCAATAATTTACCAAAGTGACAACTTTATTTGAAAAGGAGTGAAAAACACAAACAACAGAGAATAAAAGCGCCGTAAAAAATATTGGGGGAGGGGGTCGGGGGTCCCAAAGCCCCCTGGATCCGCCAGTGGTTGCATTCGGTATTCAAGGAATTTTTTGGCCAGTGTAAATACCTAATGAACGCATACCATTCCTGGTCGGAAACCAGCTTTGTTGGGACTGGTTAGACAATACGTGAATGCTAAACCCGTTAAGGAGGTTAATTGTGAGAATGTTACCTACAATCCAGATCAGTGCTTTTCCAATCTGGGGAGAGAGTCACGACCCAGCAGACAAGGGGTGAAAGTCGGCACAAAAGACCGACATAAATTGAGGGATCTTTCTAGCCTTACAAGCAGGAAAGGACTGGAAGTACGAGCTTGACAATAATGTTTCTTATCCTAAATACGGGGCACCCTTCTTTTTCCCCTCTCCGGTAAAAATTCTCGTGTAAGTTAGCAGGCAATCCAAGTGGTTAGCAGCAATACCGTTAGAATGACGAAAAATGTAGATGAGTAGGAGGAATCAAACTCAATATTTAAACTAGATGACAAGCCTCTTGTTCCTCAATGCACAATATGCTTCCAGATAGATAGATAGATAGACAAATAGGTAAATATAAGGGTGTATACGGATAGATAAATGTATGAAATGAGAGAGAGAAATGGGGAACAACATAGGTATAAACTTTAAAAGCTTTCATAAACTTTCCAAATCAATAGTCCCATACATTTCCAGAATATACTTCCTTTCCATTTAGTTGAGCCCGTATTTTCGCTGGGTAAAAATCTTAGGCTTGTACTACTTCGATTGATTACATCTAAACCTGTCGTGATAATGTCTAATGTGCAGCATACAGAGAATAACCACATGGCGTGTGAATAATGCTCCATTAATTTTTCCCTGGAAATTCTTTATAACCACCAATTCTGCTTTAAATGCCCTTTTATTAAAGAGAATTGTATCTTAGGGAAACGATAGACCATTTATTCGGGCGAATGGAATAATAACTAAGCCATGAAAGTGCCTGGGCAAAATGTATTTTTCTTTTTCTTTGGGATTCTTAATAAACTGTCCAAATAGCTGCTTAGAAATACTGAAATACAAGTTGGTATAATGAAACGAATAAGTGGGTGTAAAGAAAACGAAAATAGGTCTCTGAAAGGTATCCACTCGACAAAGAAGAAATTGTGTTGGAAGTATAATACTCAGTTACAGTCCATGATCACCTGCAGATTTTGTTTTGTCTTTATTGTTTAGAAAAATCCGGTCCATCTAATTTTTTAAGCTTAACTTTACAGAGAGAATTTAAAATACCTGATGATAAACATAAAATTTCGTGATATAAATTAATTAGCTATTAATTTAAGTCAAACTCAAATAAAAACGTTTGTATTAGATATGGCACAAATGCCAAAATGATGACTTTAAGCTAGGACCTAAGAGAAAACAGTCAAAGGAATTGGAATAAACCTAACATACGGCCCTTCTTAGTTTTCCTATTGTTTTGTTCATTTAATGTCTGGATTAAATTCTAAAAAAACAAATATTTTGGCTCAATTAACCAGAGTATTTTTTTTCTTGACGTTCTTCTAGGCATCAGACCCTAGAATCTTTGGGTCTGATATGCCAGTAGTTAACTTTTTTTTCTTTTTTCTTTTTTTTTACATAGAATCCTACTATCAATTACCATCCTGGGAGAAAAACCTGATGCGGATGTCCCAGAACAGAAATCTCCACAATTTGTATCTATTTCCCTTCAAATTGTCGTTGCGAAAGTAGCCTTATAACCTAACCTAACCTGATGGCAACTTGATTTTCATTCAAACCAATTAAAATCAAGTTGCCATCAATCCATGGTTAATTGGAGAAAAAGCCAAGACATGGATAGTCTGAGTGAGAAGCACAGCTGGCAAAAGCCTGTTTCAAGAATGTACTATAATGATGTCATTTTCCCTTGTTGATAGATACTATATCATCCATCCATTCATCTTGGGACAGAACTAAGGTAGATAGTCATCGAACTTCAGGAATGATCGAGATTTTGGGGTTGACTCATGACGGAAAATGCTGAATGGACTCTTCAGCTGTGTGCAACTTTTCGCCGCTGGTGCATCAGTGTAAGAGACAAAAACTACCACTGACTGACCGAAATATCTCTTGACATAATCTACGTAAGATTCTGCCACCTAAGAGTGTGTGGATCCGGCAGTCCAAAGTATTTTGTGGATTAGCCAGCCACCTTCCAAAACTCTCTGGGAGTTGGCAATGTCACTGGACCACAGATCCCCTCAATTTTCATCAGTGCATTTGTTAGAGATGCTTTGTTGGCTGTCCTCATCACCTCGAACGAGCTAAAGAACGATGGTGGAAATGTACAGAGGTCGAACGACAGAACCTCGTTCAAGTCATAACCACTGGTGCTATCCACTGCGGCTAGACGTTGGAAGATTAGAGCTGGTTCAGCAATTTATCTCTCGCTATATATCACCACAGATGACTTCTCAGCCATAGTTACAGCTTTCTTTCTCTTGGAAACATATTTGTCAATTTCTTTCGCTTCCATGTCCTTCAAAATCTTTTCTCCCACAGATTTGGCATCGTCAACATTTACAGATGATGAAGCGTGGTCGCCACTAACCACTTTCAACAGCTATGAATCCTGCCTGAGGGGTTTTAGGGGCTTAATGTATCGAACTATCTTTTCTATGTCCACCAGATCTCTAGTTTTCCTCAAAGATATCGCTTCAGCGTGATTTTCAATAGTCAACTCTGCAAGGCCAGTCAGGTTTTGTATGCGTTCGTTAACGAGAACCAAAGGAGGCATAGCAGATGTCCAAATTGTCTGCTGCAATTCAGTCATGTTTTTACCTCTCGTCAGACTACGACTCGTTTTCAAACTTCTCATTGAGGTTTGTTCGATCACCAAAACAGGTGAAACTGCCGCCCAATAGTTGTTAGTTCTCTGGATGAACAGGTATTCCTGTAACAATCTGCACTGCTCTGGGTTGTCTTTCCTCAACTGAAAAATCGACTACACGAAAAGCCAAGTAGACTTCGTGTAAAGATTGTGGCTGATTTCACTTCTTATCATCCTTCCAACAACTTTGATGAGCTGATCCCTGTCTCCGTTTTCACTATCTACTTTAACCTCTAGTTAAAATTATTGTAATATCCTGTTAACTGTATCTCTAAATGTTACGAGAGTCTCTTTCCCGTCTGAATTAGACAGGACAACTTGTTCGCCGTACTAACTAACGAGCAAATCCTTGCCTTGACGAAAATTGTAGGCCGAACTATCACAGTGCGTTTCAGATAGAATATGAACCATCTTTGTTAAAATGATCGTCATAGGTGCAGGTTCTTCTCTGTTGGCATAAGACTGAAGTGCTTCTTCGAGAGCGGCTTCCCTTGCACAATCACACGGTCTTCTCTTCCGTTTCTTTGGTGGAGGCAAGCACTATGTTAGATGGCTCCAGTGATTACATCAGCTAAAAAATCGCACTATGGAATGGAAACCGCCAACTGGAGGGGGAGGGGATTCTATAATACTGGTTTGAAATTAAACTGTTTGAGACTCATATTCTAAGGCGCTATTCCTAGGTTGATAGGAAATGGCGACCAAAAATGATTCAAATCACTAGTTCATATAGGTAAATTTTACAACTGTTTTGGGTAAGATGAGGAACTGACTACATAAAGTCAAGTTTTTTATTTTATTTTTGATTCGCCACCATTTAATCATAGGAAACGATCAAAAACACAACAACCTCTTAATTTCAAGTATAACCCCCCGCCCCGCCCGGCCCTCTTTATGGCGGAAAGGGGCATAAATGTATGGAAACCTGAATTCAGATTAGGAGTCAGCATGCTTTATTTGATAGGAAACGACTTTTAAACTCCAAAATATTTATAAGCACAAAAATTGATTTCCCCCCCCCCCCATTTCCTAATTCAAGGGCAAGTTTGGGACACTTGCGCAAGGGAGAATTTGGTGGATTTTTCTAAATATTTTGACGTACAAAAAATTATATTGCAATGTCCCCGAGGTTTGACCATTTTTTCCCGTATCTTTCCTCCACTATAAGCCTTTTTCTTGGTTTTTCACCTATCAAATCCCCAAAATGGTTTCCAGCAGCCACACTTTTTTATTGGGGCATTTAAGAGTAATATTCAATGTATAAAACATACATTTGTCATGCGTAATCTAAACAGGAATATTTTTAAGACTTGAAGCTCGAAATTTTAGAGGTATCTATACTTTTTCCTCCTTCACTGTGTTTCTCTTGGTCCTAGTTAATGTTTTGTTTGGTCCATTTGTGACTTCTAACTTATTTCAGTTCTGTTAGGTTTTTGCTTGTTACTCTTAGCTGTCTTTTCACTAGAAGACATAAGAATCATATGATGCATTTTTTTTTTTTTTTTTTTTTTTTTTTTTTTAAATACTGAATAAACTTCTACTAATCAATCTATATACAAAGGCATATCTACGAGAGGGGGGGGTATCTGAGAGCTGGAGACCGGAAGCTAATCCACCATGACAAAACTAAGAAGAAAAAATTAAAACTAAGAAGCAGGAATGTAGGCCATTGGTATTTGCAGCAAGTCAAACAAAAAAACTAAAAAGAATGCAGACTTATAATAATCCGAATATAGGACTGATCATATTTCAATGTTCTGGATTAGACCGAACTGTCTTTTGTCATTTTAGTTTTTAGTTTCTTGCAGTTTTTTTGCGTTTACATTCTTTCTTTTTTCTTTTTTTACTTGAGTTGTGGATGTTTTTATGATTACACAGGCGAATTTTATTGGCTAAAAAGTCCAATTTCTTTTACTTTGTCTTCAGAGATTTTACATCAAGTGACATCAGTTTGGTCCGCAACGCCAACGCTACCTATTTTCTTTAGTTCCACTTACTTTTCATTAGTGTTTCTCTGACACCTTGATGATAATAATCATAATTTAATTCAAAATAAATAGGTTAGGGTATGTTCATCCATCTTTATTTTCAGTATAACAATCGATTTATTACAGAGTAACAATTCAGAAGCCATTATTTTCAATAAAAAAAATATTAGTCAATCACTAAATAATAACTATTCAATAGAACAATTGAATATATGAAATCCAAATCATACCTCAAATGGAGTGTTATAGGTCATTCCTTGAAAGACCATGTAAAATAGAATAATCCTGCATCAATGGGCATAGGTTACGGTTGCGACGTTACAACTACCACTTTCTTAAGTTAACTCAGTTAACTTAAACTGAGTCATCTATTTGTGCTTTGATTGAGAAAAATTCATAAATTCTACTTTTTCTTTATTTTGCTCCACTGTTTTATGTTTTATTTTTCTTTATTTTAGGTAGTAATAAATGACTATCTTTTAAAATAGCAAGGGTGTGGCCAATGAATGTTCAAAATTGCTAATGCTTCTTCTATTGCCTGTTAGTTTTTCTGCCATTTGGATTTTGTCCTATTAAACTATTTCTTTTGCCTTTAAATGTATAGAATTAACCATTAACTCATTGAAATTGTTTATCTAGGCTATTTATTCAGTTTTTGTTGCATCGCAAATGTACTTACCATTTGCTTTGAGCGGTCTCCCACAGGCCACTCAGCGTGTCGCCAGGTGGTGATAGGGGAACCCCCTATAGATACGTAGGGTACCTCCATAGAAGGCACGGACCAAGGGGGACCTTGTCCCGGGGGGTCCATAATAGAAACGGGGGCGCCCTCGCCCAGGGCCATAAATACAGGTGGAGGAGGAAGAAGGCCCCTAAGATGTACACTTAATAGGGCCCACCGGTGTGTCCACAAGTCCCGTGAGTTAAGAAACTTCTCCTAGTTATGTGTTAAATTGCATAGTGACGCAGAACACCATCGTAGGAGGGTCCTCTATAGGAGGACAACTGCGACAGGACGTAAGATCCAGATCTATGGACAACTGCCTCTGTAAAGGGCTGCCTCGGCCCTTTCGGGGTACTTGCAAGACTTATGCTTGTGGTCAACTCTATTCCCACTTGAGGAGTGGCGCCCCTTGAGGAAATTATAGCCTAGTAAACCACACAGCATTCGCACAGGATTCTGATTAATGGATAATTCTTCTGGGCTTGGTCTGTTTTGACGGGCATCTTTGGGCTGAAAACCCTTTCCCTAGCTAATTTTCTACTATGGGTTGCCTCCCCGTAGTAGCATAATATTTGTTGGCATGGACATATAATGATTCGGAGGTAATAGGCTTGAGACCGTTTGTGCAGGATTTCGAATCTTGTTGATAGAAGAGCATCGCCAAGTGCTGAAAACCATGTGGTGACCAAGATGGGCCTAGGATTGTACAAAGCATCCATTCATACTGGAGGTTCCAGGAACTTCGTGCTGTCCAGTTTTAAGCCGGCTTAAGCGCTTCGGTGTAGACACTAGAAGATATGTTGATTCCTGTCCTGCACTGATTTCTAATATCATTCCTTTTCCTGAGGCCAAAATCATTTCAATGATTTAAAGAACATGAAAATCGGAACTTGGAATGTTACGATGGTAAAAAATGCTATCGTATCGACATTTTGACTGACGAATTCAGACGATTTGAACTGAACTCATTGGGAGTTTCAGAAACTCATATCCCAGGGGTAGGAAGCATTAAATTAGGTGATATAGAATTTTTTACTCAGGTAGGAAGGATCGGGTACATAGACAGGGAGTAGGGCTCATGATGAATAAGGAAGCTGTTAAGTCTTGTTTGGGCTGGGAAGGTATTAATAATAGAAACCTAATTGCTCATTTTATGACTAAAAAGTCCAAGGTCTCAGTTATAGTAGTATATGCACCTGTAGAAACGACTGACAAAGATACTAGTGACTCAGATGAATTTTACTTACAGTTACAGGAGCAAATAGACAGGATCCCAGGTAAAAATATGGTGCTTTTACTAGGAGATTTTAACGCCCAAGTCGGTAGAAATAGGGATGGATGGTGTCGTAGCCTAAGGAAACTTGGTGTAGGAAAAGAAAACAGTAATGGTTATAGACTTTTGCCATTTTGTAGGTATAGTTATAACTAATACTGTGTTTGTTCATGCGAATTTTATGCGAATTCGGCCTTTCGGGACTTGTGATAGTCATTTTTCGAAATAAAAATCTCATCTTATCATAAAATTGCCCATAAGCTAAAAACCATTCACTTGATGGTAAGACAGCAAACCTTATTCATTATGTTATAGTATACCGAAAACTGGGAGGATTAATACAAGATACTAGGGTGTATAGGACTGCTGTTATTGATGTAAAAAGTTAAAATCACCATCTAGTAGTATCTAGGGTTCATTCAAAGCTGAAGTTTGGGAAGGGTAACTACCTCCCAGGAAGTTATGATGTTGGTAGGCTCCGGGATGAGAATTGGGGAGAAACTTTCCAGGAACAAACGAATACTAAACTTGAGAGTTTAAAATTTGACAATGTGGATGGAACATGGTTCGAATAATTTTAGAAAAACGATTTGTGAAGTCGCAATTGGTGTCTTAGGGAAGAAAGTTAGGACTGCAGCTAGGATTATTATTGAAAAAGCCTTATGTTTAATAGAGAGGAAAAAGGCTTGTCAAGAATTATCTGAGTGATAGACCATATGAAAACAAAAGGAATATAGAGAAAGTGGAGAAAGCATTAAAATATGTACTAAGCAGGTGTGAAGTGGAGGCCATGGATAAAATTGCTGAGGATATGGATGATGCAGCTAGACGGAATAATAGCAAAACATTATCCTGGCTTGTCAATAAATTAAGAGGGAGCAGTCAATCTCGACTTGTCAAACTTAAACATAGGAATAGGGCCACAATTATTGATAAGGAAAGAGTTATACAGAGATGGGCAGAACATTTTGAGAATGTGCTAAACCGAGATAGAATTGCAGGAAAAGATATAGAGGAAAATAAAAAGTTTGTAATACATCGGATGTGAAGGAAGATTTGTTTCGCGTGGAAGAATTAGCGACAGTAATAAAAGGATTAAAATATAGTAAAGCTCTAGATGTTGATAGTGTGGGAAATGAGTTTTCTTAAATATGGTGGCTCTGAGGTCAGAAATAAGTTACTGAAGATTATGAACATGATTTTTGAAAAAGAAGAAGTACCTAAAGAATTTAGGAAAACCTTAATTAAACCACTGTAAAAGAAAGGGGATAAGAGTGAGTGTGTTAATTATTGAGGCATTAGTCTGGTCTCTGTAGGTAGCAAATTACTTAGTAATAAGATACTTTATATACTGAGAGATGCTGTAGACAATTTTTTAAGGGCCAAATTTTCAAACTTAGGTTAATAATTTTTAAGTGCCTGAGTTTTCAAACACCTTTGGTCCTCAGTTTTATAGATTACGAGCAAATGTTCTATTCTGTTGATAGAAGAGCTTTAGCAAAGGTCTTATCCATGTATGGTATACCTGACAAATACATTAAAGTGATTAGTACATTGTACGAGAATAACACTGCTTCATTTAAGGTAGGAAACGGGGTTAGCAGCTGGTTTTGTATTAAATCAGGAGTTAAGCAGGGTTGTGTTCTATCCCCTTTTATATCGATCATTTTTATGGACTTTGTCTTTAGGAGCACAGGAAAGGCAATGGGAAACCACGGAATCAAATGGGGAGGAAAAAAGCTCCTGGAATTAAATTATGCTGATGATTGAAGCATCCTAGATAAAAGTGTGAGCAAAATGAATTAACTTTTAGAGGCTTTTCGAATTCAGGGTGCTAGAATGGGTTTGAAAATTAATGTTAAGAAGACTAAGTCACTAAGGCTAGGAATAAGTGAAGGTGACGTTGGGTGACGAAAAGATTGATCAGGTGGGCAGCTTCACTTATCTTGGTAGTATTATTAGTAAAGACGGTGGGAGCAGTGAAGATGTTAAAAGTAGAATAGCCCAGGGTGTTTTTTTTTTCACAGTAAAAAAAAAGTTTGGAAGAATAAGAAGATAAGTCTGCAAATAAACATTAAAATATTAGAAGTTACAGTGATGATAGTGGTTAAATATGTCTCTGAAGCATGGGCGCTTCGAAAAGCGGATGAAGATATGATAGATACTTTCCAGAGAAATTGCCTACGGATTGTTCTGGGTACTCGGCTGACTGACCGTATTTCAAACAGTAAGCAGTACGAAAAAATGTGGTTCAATCCCGCTTTGTCGGTCAATAATGAAAGAAAGGTTGAGATGGCTAGGGCACGTTGTGCGGATGAAAGATGACAGATTGCCGAAGATTATCCTTTTCAGCCAACCGTCTAGGGCTAAACGGAAAGCAGGTCGTCCTCGTCTGGGAGGGAGGACGTCATAAAGAAATATTTAAAGGAAAAATTTTCTAACTTTAACCCATATTGGAGTGTTAATAACTCGTTACAAGTGATAGATTCTTTGGCTAATGTTTCAGCTAAAAGAGTCGATTCATTTTATTTTAAAAATAAGTATAAAAAATTTTAAAATAATTTATTATTAGAAAAAATTAAAATTGTCATAAAAAAATCTTTTCTTTTGTCTAATCTCGGATTTTTGAAAATTTATACTTTTAATAAAAAAACCCGATGGACGAGTTTCTTTAGAAGTACTATTAATTCAAGATGTTATAGCTTGGATATGGTATGTGATTTATTGGAATTTGTTCTATTTAACACTTTTATAAGATTTAATGGTAATTTATATAAACAAACTGTTGGCATTCCTATGGGTGGGAATGCGAGTCCATTCATAGCGGACTTGTTTTTACGTCTATTAGAATACGAATATATGATAAATAAAAATAGCCCAAGCAATGTAAAATATAACCTTTCAAATAATAAAAGATGTCTGGACAATCTCTTAGTAATAAATTGTGCAGAGTTTACTGAGATTTCAAAAAATATTTATCCACAAGAGTTAATTCTGGAGCCTAGCTATGGGACACGACACTCTGACCATTTCTTAGGTTTAATTATTAATATTTCAGATAGGCCTAATAATAAATTAGTTTTTAAAATATATAATAAAACGGATGATTTTAATTTTGAAGAAATTAATTTTCTATTCCTTGAAAGTAATATACATTCAAATATTACTAATTCAGCTTATTATTCCCAGTTATTTAGGTATGCAAAAATATGCAGTAATTACACAGATTTTAAAAATAGATGTAAAAAGCTGAGCGAAAAACTGATCTTAAGAGGTTTTTCTGCCAAAAAAAAATTAGCTGGCAATTCAAAAAATTTAGTTTTATGTATCATGAACTTTTAGGTAAATATACAAAAAAATTATAAAGAAATACTGAATGATATTTTAATATAATTTCTCTTTCGCTTTTCTTTTTTGGAATTTTTAATTTTTAAATTGTTTCTAAACAAGCTTGAAGAACTTCAAATCTGTAATTGGTTCCGGATACCAATAAAAGAGTTTGTTTTATAACTCACATCTGTTCCAGAATGGTCTTTGCTCAGTGACCTCTGGGATTTTATTAAGGAAAGAATGGAACTCATTTTTTATGTAATTTTGAATAGCTTTACTAGTATGCATGTATTTCACAAGTTTTACCTGACATGGGGATACCATATAGATCTTATGGTAGAAGCTCCACTGTGCCGGGTAAAGAAAGTAAAGCCTCGAACCCCGTTAAGGCAAGTGGTATTTCTTCTGATGAGCCCTAATAGAAGGTTCTTCTTGGAAATATTTCGCTAGATTTAAGGTGCTTTTGCTTGTAAATTTACAACGACTTACATTTACTGATGACGACTTTGCATGGATTTGGACATTTCTATTTGGTTGATGGTTCGGTTATAATGTTTGGTCCTAGTTAGTTGGATAGATGAGTAAGGTCATAACCTCGTTCAAGTGCACATCTGTCTCAATTGCTGGATTAGGATGACAGTCTTTTTTTTTTTTTTTTGCCAAGTAATTAACTCAAAAACATAAAAACAAAATTTAAAGATGCTAAAGTTGATAGTAGTAGTAGCATCTTGTTTGTGACATGATTTTAAGACTTATATAAAAACGCATAGTGTTAAATGAGCCTGAGAATTCTGAAGATATTTTGACCGCCAACGTTTTCTGAAACATTTTCACAAAAATATGTCACAAACAGATTCAAATTATATTTTGTATCAAAAAACCACTAGCTGAATATCTAAGCTCAATATTCGTAAAAGAATAATACTTGTTATCCAATTAACCAAATATTCAGATCATACTGGTTCAAACAGTAGTCGTATTCGCATTAAAAAAAAAACAGTAGTCATATTTAAGTGAATTTGCGGCCACTCATAGCCCGAAGGTTATGTCTGTGACGCCCCTACTCTAATAATATTACTATTATTACTACCAATAACTTGTGGCGGCACCAAGGTGACAGAGGCCAAAAAAGCTCTGAACACTAATCCACCACCCAACTCTACTAGTAGTTTCACTCAATACTCAATCCCATGAAGTCCCTACGTCATTTAAATCCTTTCGTATGACCTTTTCCTAACTCGTTTGATGAGGTCCTGCTTCCGTTTACTACAAGCGATATTTCCAAAAAGAAAACAATTTCTAGAAACGTACTACCCTTCGTCCGTGAACTAACAATCTTATGCTTCCTTTCACTGCAGCTTTAAAAAAAGATATCAAACCACAATTTTTGCACAGCTTGTCGTTTGTAGGCGGTCGTTCAAATGCATAGCCTGTCTACAATTATCCTTAGGAAATTCCTCTATTCCAGATCTAGAATATAATTCTCAACCTTCTGAAAATTCAAAGTTCATTCTTGCCATTGCCCGAGTCATTCTTGACTAGTGGCATTGCCATGGATTAGTCCTAAATTTTAAGACTTATATTCCTATTCTTCGAAACATTTCAGGGCTGAAAAAAACCATGTGCTTTCGCTATTCTACTTTTTACATCTTTACAAGCATCTACCATCCTTACCATTAATGCTACCTAGGTAAGTAAAGCCACGGAGTCGGTCTGTTTCCTCGTTACCTAACATCACCACCTAATCGTCATCAAATCCTGACATAAGTGACTTGACATTGTCCTTAACAATAATCAATCAGTGATCAGTCTTCAGTCACTGTTCTTATTAACGATATTCTAGAATTTTGAACTCTCAAAACCTCAAAAACTTATTGATTTCGCTAACATTTTCATCTATGACACTTAAGTCATCCAGGTAATATAAATCAAGAAGAGTATTACCTTATACTTAATACACAACCCTTCAATAGCTTTTGTTGTGTTTCCTCAGATAAGGTCTATCAAGATAACCTGTATAAACGAGGATGGTATTCCGCTCCACTCTGCATCTACTCATTCATAGTAGTATCTATTATTTCTGTATTGATTCCCGATCAAATGAACTTTTGATCTCGCTCCCTACTTTAACCAGAAGCGTCCCGAGGGGGGGGGTGTGCGTCACCCCTCCAACTTTTTTGGCATTTGGTAAAATTTTCGCCGAAGAGGAAATTTCGGCAGAAATTTTGCAAAATTGCCGAAATACAGCAAAATTCTTGATTTCTACATAAAATTCGGCATAAATCAGGTAGCGATTCGGTAAAATTTAAGAAGATCGCCCCCCCCCCCCCAAATAAAATGAGCCTCAGGACGCCCCTGACTTTAACGCCACTAATTTTATTTTCATGCATAGAGCTAATCACTTTAACCCAAACATCTGGTTTACATACAAGGATACGACCTTCATTGAGACTTTTTTGCTATCAGGCAGGCCAAGCGCCTACTTATAATCGATAATTCAAACATTTTTCAATTAATAGTCTAAAACGTGCAAGTTTGGTCGAAACAGGCGTTCCCTTTTCTTAAATTAAAATGTTCTTTTTTAAAAAAAAATTTTCAAAAGCATCTCTTAGTCTAAGTAAGCATTATCATGTTACGAAATTTGCTTTCTATCAAAATCAAGCAAATGCCTATAAAATTACTTTATTTGTCCTTATCACATTTTTTCAAGAAGAGTTGAATTCGAATTTCCTATTCTAACGTATATGAGTTAACATTTTTAATGAATGAAGTTGAAGTGTCAAGGACCGGGGGGGGGGGGGTTGTATTTCACATATGCTTGGGTGCACTATGGCCGAAACAGCCTGGCAACAACTGGTCTTGAAAAAACGCTAACCACCTAGAGGTTCCAAGCTACAGCCTTAGAATGTCACCGAGGCTAACTTCTAATATTTTAAAATCTCAGTAACTAGAATTACAATCTAGAATGGTTTTACTTTTAATAGTGCTTTGCAAAGTATCACGTAACATAAGCAGTTTTACCAGTAAACCATCGGAAACTAGGGACTAGAGTCCAGGACGCTATAGAAAACAATTGAACTTGAATTCTGAAAACCAATTATAGATGATTTTGACAGATATTTTCGTACTGCATCCGAAAATACCATTATGTTTGTTTCTATTCCAAAAGTTCTAGAGCGGATTTTTTTAAATTGATTTGTTTTTATTTTGTTTTTTGCAGACTTTGAGGGTTTTAGACTTTACGAAAACAATAGTATTTTATTGAAAAGAAATATTGCCTAATATGACAATTTATGCTGAATTCAATAATGTAAACGCGCTGCTTCTGTTTTTGCATACAATGTTTTCATGAGACGTACTCGCAATTCGGAAATTTTGATATAGGCCTACATTTTGTTATTTTAGCCGAAAAAGATTTAAAGTTGATTACCCAAGACAATTACTTAAGCCGGGTGATGTGCGCTCTAGGTTTGGAATCCTTTGTCCGAAGGGTGGAGGTTCGATCCTGGTGTGGCCGGTTACTTGGTTCCGGACGAGACGAGGGTCAGTGGCTTGACTCTGTAAGCTCAGCCAGAGTCGACCAAGCTCTAAATGGGTACCTGGAGAAATCTGGAGAAGATAAACAAGAAAGGTGTGCGAAAGCACAGTATAGCTGGCCCCTAACCCCCATTGCACTTCCTGTCTGAAGGGCCTTGACACGGAGATTAACACCACTGGTTGGTATTTTAAGGGTCTAGTGCCGTATCCTCCTCCTTTACTCAAGACAATTGAAAATAGAAAAAAAAATGATTACAGTTTTGGATTAAATGCAAAAAAAAACAACGGATTTTTTGTTCAATTATAGGCATCCACTTTCTACAAAAAGAGAATCTACAAATATCGTCCAAAACTATGGGGCTTGAAATTTTTTGTTGAATTTAGCCTTCTTATTAACCAATTTCACCAAAGGAAGTACTACGCTTTTTTTGTTTAGTGAAAAACAATATTTATCACTGTAATATGTCAATAAATCCGATAATTTATGTTTGTAAGCTATTTTTAGTAATTACGTTGGTAATTTAGATTAAATTTATAAAAGAAAAGTTTTAAGTAAAGAGTAAAGAAGACACTAAAAGTTAAAATTAACAGATTTTAATTCATAAAGTCAAAGTTAAAAATGAATTTAGATGTCAAACTTGAAACGAAGAAAAACTGATGAAATCAAATGTGAACTAACAGAGATTACAATAAATAAGGAAGTTGAACTTGAAACAAACTGAATTCCCTCAAATCCTCTAACGCCTAGGCTGTGATTTTTTTAAGTTTAATTCCTGTTCGTTGTTTTATTGGAATAGTTTTATTATGTATTAATTGTAGTAATGTTAGCAAAGCAACAGTTGTCGGTGTAGTAGACGTTATCGCAGTGCTTACACTATTATCTAATCAAAGATCATCTCCTTTAGCTCCACTGATTTCGCCATAGTTTCTTCACCTTCTGACTCACTAGCTTCGCCGACCAATAAATGGTATATACCTATTAATAAAAATTCACGAAGGAAGACACGATTACGGCAAAAGAACAAGGTTTGAAAAAGAAAACCAAATTCTTTATTATTCCAAATGTCAAATTATCAACAATAATATTTATTTTTTCTGGGCCTTCGATATTTGGTAAATACTTGTTTCAATTTAATGTTAACTACTTCTGCAAACAGGAAAAGAAAAAATTAAGCGCTTTGGAAAAATGTGCCAACGACTAATTATCTCAGAAAAACAAAATTATAGGAATTGTTCTAGTGAGTTTGTTTTAAAGAGTGAGGTTCGAAATCCCAGTTTGAAAAAATATAACATAACGCATTCCATTACAGAATAGTGACTTTAAATTATTTGACAATATACGTTTCGTCAAAACTTACCTTGAGTAATATTCAACAGTCCTAGGATCAGGGAGTTCACAGTATCCATAGCTTTGATTGGCTGACGAATAATCATAGGCATACAAGTCTGGTCGAGAAGAGTTCATCTGAAGGATAGGGTCAAACAGTTGTGACAGGCGGACATCCATCATATTACCCTGAATTGGCTGCTGACGAATCCTTCCTTCAGCAATAGGATCTCCACTGTGGTTTCTCGACGAACTCTGTCTGACACGCTCCATCATGTAAATTTAAAGCTCTAAAAAAAAAGAATAAAGATACTAATATGGACTATGACTGCAACTTGGGAGAAGAGTTTTTACTTACTGTTTGCTTGTTTGATAAAAAATGAATATAAATTTTATCGGCAAACCCCCTCCCAAAAAGGATTAGAATTACAAGCGAAACCAAAAGAATAAAAAAAAACATTATAAGAACTTCTAGGAACACTAACTATATAAGAATACAGATGACAGATAGTGAAGGAGGATATTCTCTTTTATTTACATCAGGATTTAATATAGTAGTTTCAGTCCATTTAAAGCTTTAATTTTCTAAGAAACAAGCAGTCGTTATCCGGTAGAAAGGAAATCCAGAGATCTGCTACATTCAAATATATAACTAGATTACAAAACTATCCCCTTTTCCATATGTATGTATTGTTGTTACTGTGAATGTCCGAAATTTGGTGAATGTCGACATTCACCGGTGAATGTCCAAAATTCCTTTTTCTCTGCTTGGATTCGATTAGCTTTGCGAATCAGCTTTTTCAGTCTTATGCAAGCTATTTTGGTAAAGGTTAGGTTAGGTTGGGTTAGGTTAAATTACGTTATAAATGGGTTAAAAACCTAACCTACCTATCACCATCAAACCTTGGATAAAACTGATGAAATTGACTTCTGACGCTGACTAAATTCAAGGAGAAAAAAGATATTTCGAACATTCACCGGTGAATGTCGACCTTCACCAGTTTCGGACATCGACGGTAACATCGTCAAATCCAAAACAAAAAAGTGGATCCCGCGGTTTTCTAAATGAGAAAGATTTGTCTAATGAATTTCATCAATCTGTCACATTTGTGGAGGCATATTTACTTCATAAGAGGTGGGGGAAGATCAGCCAAGATTGGGGCAAATATTCTTTTATGGCGAAGCTCAACGCTTATCAGTCATAAATTTGTCTGATCACATCAATTATATTCCAAAAGTTTTCAACAAACAATAAAATAAAATTTAGCGTAAAGAGCAGAGAGTTGAGGAGGGCAGGAGCCCTCCTCACATTCCACATAATTTTTATTCGTTTCAAGTTTTAACATTCAGATTTGATTTCATGTGAACGAGCGTTCTAGTAAATATAAAAAAAAACCGCATTTAAAACTTAAAATGTGCTGAGGAGGGTTTCCAGTCCCTCAACGCCAACCACACTACGAAAATCTATTTTAAACACGTCTCTTTCTTTCTTCTTTTTAATAAGAAAAATATTATCGAACAACTTCTGCAAGAACGACAAGAAGAAAAAACGCTTAGTAAAATGCGAGAGTCATAAAACCAGTCAAGAATTAAATATCTCTGGAGAATGCATTATACCGATTGGTGTGTTTAATTTTGGGGATAAAGTTGGACCTCTCGGCTTAAAAATTGTAACATAATGTGTTGTTAATTTGAATTACGTGATAATAAATTCAATTAGTGTTCACTTTATGGTGTTTTGTTTCCTAAAGTGGAAGATTAAATTCATTAATTCCTGTTCTGTATAAAGCTTCATAGTAACTATTCTACTATCCACGCGTAACGATGATAGTCTTGTTACAAAAAGAAAGAAAGAAAGAAAAAAATACCAGTATAAAAATGTGTTATTACAAACATATAACGGTCAAGAGACTAAAAGGCTGAATAGATGAGGCGCTTTCTTCTGGTGTTTTAGAGCGTACACTTGTGGACGATAAGCAGGCCTTTTTCACAGAAAAGGTACCGGTATTCTTCGAAAATGTTTTTGAATCTTCAAAACACGGACACTCATTCCGCTGGCAAGGCCATCAATTAGCATAGTTAGTTAGATTCCATGAGTTCAAATCTTTAATAAGTAAATCCATAAATCCTGTATTGAAAGTGTTCTAACATACTGAGAAAACCTATCAAACTTAAATGAGTCATCCAAAAAACGCTCTAAATAAGCATTCATCTAGAAAGTGATCTTAGGCAACAAGCTGACGTAAATTGCACTCGCAATGAATAAATACGTACGTTTTTAGCTTGAAAATCGCCACGTCTTCCCAGTGCATAGGAGATTCTCCCTCAAAGTAGAAAGATCGAGTATGAAGCTGAATTTTGGGAAAATAAATGCACCTCTTCAATTCCCTACTTACAACAAAACTCGTGTTTCTACCAGGATTTAAAGTGGCGTGTTTCTCATTTTCTTTTTCTGATATATTTTTAAATGTCTTCTTGTCTTACAAAGGGGAAGGGCCTCTTCCTGGCGTCTCTCCTGGTGCCCATATATACAACCCACAAGCCTATTCTACGCAATTTTGATTTCAGCCAGTTTTTTTTTTAGATGAAACTAATCGCGTTAGAACATAAAACCAAATATTTAGTGGAACACAACGAAAACTATGTGGATGGAATGTTTTTTGTAATAAAATCATAAGAGCATCTCTTAGAAAAATTTATAATATTCCGATCGTTCCAACTTTGGCGTACAGAGCTGGGAGGGGGTAGCCCCCTCATAAACGAATAATTAATTTTCGTTTTAAGTTTAATATTATTCCTTACTTTGAGTAGAAAAAAACTTGTTCTTTTTATTTAATTTCTGATTGTTTTTCAAATAATCACAGGAAAACCACCCCCTTCCGTGGAAAATCCCACCACGTATAACTCCCCCGGAGAGTTCTAACTCCACTGAAAATTTTCCCGACAATTCCCCCAGAGCATCTCCACATGTAAAATGGAGTCGCCAAAGAGAAAGTAAGACAAAAACAAGACGAGTTTCGTATATGAGTTCTGACAAAATCCCACCGTGTAAAATTTTCCATATAAAGTTCACCCCCGGAAACTTCCATCCCAATGGGAAATTCTTCGTGTAGAAAATCCCCCTCCCTGAAAAATGTCGGTATATTTCCCAATAATAAATACTATATGTAAACAATGGGCAAATTTAATAACTTAAAACCCTTCCTCCCGGGATCTGGGGGTCATATTATCCCCAAAGACATAGTTATTGGATCTTTCAACTATACTGAACAAAATGGCTGATAAGACGACTTAAAGGAAAAGGAGCGCGAGAGGGGGGATAGTTGCCCTCCAATTTTTTTAGTCACTTAAGAAGGGCACTAGAACTTCCAATTTCCGTGAAATTGAGTCATTTCCCAATCTTCTAGGACTATTGGTTCGATAAGATCACCCCTGGGGACAAAAAAGAAAAAAAAGACGAACACGCATCCTTGATTTTTCCTTGGATTTCGCAGGATTTTCCATTTGGCTATTTCAAAATTATTACGTTTTTTATGACAGTATGAGATTTTCACCAGTGTTGCGACGTTGAGTCATAAAGATAAATCAGCAGAACTATTTAGTTCAATTTGTCAACCCTTTTCGTCCATTAAATTCGAATGTTAATGATCTGTTGAGTGTAAAATACAACTAGACCTTCAAAGCGAAGCTACACCTTTTCAAAGCGTTTCGTATCATTTTTTAACTGATTTTCTGTTGACTTTTACTCACGTTTCTTTTTTCTTGATTTCACGCCTGCTTGTATATATATATATATATATATATATATACATATATATATATATATATATATATATATATATATATATATATATATATATATATATATATATATATATATATATATATATATATATATATATATATATATATATATATATATATATATATATATATATATATATATATATATATATATATATATATATATATATATATATATATATATATATATATATATATATATATATATATATGTATATATATGTATATATATATATATATATATATATATATATATATATATATATATATATATATATATATATATATATATATATATATATATATATATATATATATATATGTATGTATATATATATATATATGTATATATATATATATATATGTATATATATATGTATATATATATATAGCCTATATATATACATATATATATATATATATATATATATATATATATATATATATATATATATATATATATATATATATATATATATATATATATATATATATATATATATATATATATATATATATATATATATATATATATATATATATATATATATATATATATATATATATATAAACAACTATATAGGCCTAACTGTATACGGAAACATTATTCAGTAAAGCTAAATTCTTGATTTTATCCTAATTTTATTTGTTACTACATATGGTTGTGTAAGTTTTCGTCAACCATTTCTAGCAATCAGATTTCCTTTTCACTGTCCTTAGTACTTAAACACAATCTAAATTTCCAATTTAGCAGTTTCAAGTTAAAAATTAAAATGATTTTGCTCGTTTTGCAAAAGATGTCTTAAAAGAAAATAGAAAAAAAAGTGTTTAACCACCATTAGTGTAGAGGAAAACATGTTTTTAGAAGTCTATAGAGCTCCAGAGATTATTATGTATTGATACTCAATTCCTCATAAACACCCTTATTAGACGATCTCAAATTGGCAACCAATTTTTGTTCTTAGACGACAGACCAATTGCGCATAACTCAATTCAACACTTCTAGCCTAAGACACTGCAATTAAGAAGCCTATCTGTTAGATTTGGTCTAGATTCTAGACCGAATCTAATAAGGCACAATAATGACAAATAATCAGTGAGAAAATGCAGACGAATGAGTGACAAATAGATTATACTATTTTCTTGTTTTCACAGGAGATCAACTGCAATTCCTTAATACTGATTCATTATATGTGTCACTTTCACCGGGGATTTAATTAAAAATTAAATATTCTACTGTCGGGATACCAATTGCTGGCACGTAGCCATGATTTTGCCAAGTGGGAGTTCATTCTTCTTTTGTAGTCGCACTGCCAGCAACATTCAACTATTCACTGTGCTTTGTATTACTTTTATCTCTATGACAAAGGCAAAACTCGGTTTAAAAGGAGGTGTTTTTTGTGAGATTTCGATTGTTTCGTATCATTGGTACCATTTGGAAGCATCATTTAATTGTGTTATGTTTATTCTGTCGTTCTACTACTAATAATACCAACTCACCGCAGCACCAAGCCACCTGAGGCCAACACAGCTACGTACTCTCCTCCTCCGCCCCAATCTATTCAAAGCCTCCCTCTTTACAACCTCCCAGGAAGTTCCCGTTTTTCTCAAATCTGTCCTTACGGTATCCTCCCACCCGAACCGAGGACCACCTGATTTCTGTTTAACCATATGGCCGAAAAGAAGAATCTCTGGCAATCTGTCATCCTTTGTCTGCGGAACGTGCCCTAGCCATCTCAACCTTTCTCTCATTATTAAATAAAAAAAAAAACATGTTTTTTCGACTGAAAGTAAGGAGCAGCGTTCATATTTAAAACGAACCGAAATTATTACGTATATGAGGGGGGTTGCCCCCTCTTATACACATCGCTCTTCACGCTGAATTTTTTCTTGTACTTTTATATAAGCTTCTTATTCTTCTAATTAAACGACCCTTGTGTTTCAGGAGTTGTTCTTAAAGAATTGGGACAAAATTCAAACTTTAGCGTAAAGAGCGAGGTGTCGAAGAGGGGCAAAAATCCGGCTCCGCCTCCAGGGGAAATTCCCCTTCCCACAGAAAGACCCTATAGACCAGCAGTTCTCAACCAATTTCGGGCCAGGCCCCACCAAGACACTTCCATGGGTACCCATAAGGGGATATGAGGGGGCGCTAGCCCCCTCCCCCCTGGCTGAATGACACTGCCTTATATATATTTTTTTTTTTAGATTTCTATTATACAACTAGACCCGGCACCGTGCCAATAAGGGAAGGTCGGCGGCGGTGGGGGCAAAAAATAGCAGCGGCGGCACGCCGCTGGCCTGCCGCAATCTTTCTCAAATATCAGCTTTAATTTACATCAGATTTCGGCCTATTCACGAGTTAGAAACTTTGCGAGTCGCTGCCTAGACGCTGGTCTTCGTTGTTGTTCATCAAGAGAAGTCGAAATCTGGTAGAAGCAAAATGGCTAGGGCATTTCAGAACCCTTGCATAATAGTCTAAATATCTAATAAGTTCATAAGCTCATAAGTTTATTAATCCACATTCATAAGCAAATAAATAAATTAAACAACACTTTCAGGCTGGAGAAAAGCTATGGAGGTTTGCAATCGCGCGAAACTCCACGTAACTACTTACCTAATAACTCAACTATTTAGTTAAAAAAGTTAAAGTATTGCTAACAAAGTTAATCATCAAAATTAATAGTATTTTTTTTATCAAGCAACCGTCACCATCTAGAAGAACTGTCACCATTTACATCACAGCTGGGTTGGTAGGAAAGTCTTTCCCCTTAGCTTTCATACCATCAAACATCTAGTGTTAATATTAGATTTCAAATAACATTAAACAGCTCTCTCCGATGTTCTAGTACTCTATTAGCACTGTAGAAACAAAAGTAAAAAAGAGAGACTTGTCAGTGTTTTCGGTTCTTTTTAAAAGTTCCCAGAATTTTTTTTCAGAAATGAACCTTCACTATTAATTTAAATAATATATTATTAAAATATGAAATATTAAATAATATATAATGGTAACTATAGTTACCATTCCTGAATCAGCATTAACGGAAAATTTATCTTATGTGATAGGTTTTTTTTAATGTTTCTTTAAGATTTTGGCTACTATAGCCTTTCTCTATGCTAGGGTACAGCTATTGCTGCAACCATGACCTTCAAGTGAGTTCGGGCCCTGGGCATGAAAAGCTTTGAGTAAGGTAGAATGAGGGTTGAGTTGCACGAGGGTTAAGTTTTACAGGGTTCAGTTGAACGAGGGCTCAGTTAAACAGGGTTTGGGTTGCATGAGGGTTCAGTTGCACGAAGGTTCAGATAAACGGGGGTTGAGCTTGACGAGGGTTCAGTTAAACGGGGGTTTAGTTGCACTGGGGTTAAGTTTCATGAGGGTTCATTCCCAAAGGGGTTCAGTTGCATGGGGGCTCAGCAACACGGGAGTTCATTCGCACCTGGGGTAAGATGCAAGAGGGTTTAGTAGAAAGGGGTTCAGTTACACGACGGTTCAACTGCAGTGGAACCTATAAAAAGTATTTTACTCAGACAATATTTTCATTACTAGAAAAAAAAAACCTAGAAGACGACCCAAAATAGACCCTTGTGTTTCAGGATTTCTACAGTACTAATAGAGCACTAAAACATCTGAGAGAGCTGTTTAATGTTATTTGAAATCTAGTATTAGCACTTACACGCTTTTTATAATTCTCCCATGACAACACTATTATAAAATGCCTTATGGTACCAAGATACAATTTTAGTGTCATTTCTGGAGTGTAAAAGGTTGAAACTATACAAGTTCTACCACTGAAATTTCCATGATCGAAAATCCTCATACTCTGGTGTTTAAAATTTTCCTCTCGAATACTTCCCTACCCAGCCACCTTTGCAAGTGGAAAGCAAAAAAGTTCTTAAAAAAAACTACCAACTGAAAGATTCATCCGAATACAGCTGATTCGTTAATCATAGAAGCTATTTATTTTCATTTCAACACTCAAATTAGTTGCTAAGCTAATTATTGGAAATTACTAAAAAGTGCTTGATACCCGAATGTATCTTCTTCTTCTTTTTTTTCCCTAGCTCTAGCCGGTAACTGGAACCCCGTAGGGATACTAAAATGGATAATCTTCTGGGGTTCTAGGAATAGGTGTTTTATATTACCCGCCACATAAAAATGTGCATTAACTGGTCACTGGTTTTAGGTTAGATAGCAAAATTCATATTTCCAAATAAAAAGACTATTCAAACTTGCTTACAAGTATAATCGCTACCGTCGCAATATTCTTTTAGAAATTTGTTTTCAGCAGAAATTTTTCAGCCTATAAAGCTTTCGCTTTTTCCCATTACCTCTCAATTTTTTTTCATATTCTTTCTGACGTTTGTGTATTCCTAGACTAGAGAACGGGGTGCTATCATTTTGAACAACCATCACAAGCACTAAACGTCATTTCGTCGACAAGGAAAATCCGTCAGAACCACAAACCGTCAGAACGTCGACAGTCATAACATCGACACGTCAGTCCATCGACACGTTACAATTGCTACCCGTACATCTAAAAGATGTTATAAAAAAATTTTATAGCATCTAAAAAAATTTTAGATGTTATGACGTGTCGATGTTATGACTGTCGACGTTGTGACAGTTAGTGGTTCTGACGGATTTTCGTTATGAAAAAAAATTATAAGCTTATATAATAGCAATAAGTATATAATAGTTTAGAAACAAATTTCGGCTATATATTTGCAGATCAAGGGGGTGGGGGTAAGGCATAGCATATATTAAATACGTAACCTAACCTAGGTACCTGTCCCCCCCTAAACCCAAAAAGACTAAAGTTTAAATTTTAGATGCTATGACGTGTCGATGTTATGACTGTTGACGTTCTGAAGGTTAGTGGTTCAGACGGATTTTCTCTATGAAATTTTTTTTAGATGTTATGACGTGTCGATGTTATGACTGTCGACGTTCTGACGAGTAGCGATTGTGACTGTCGATGAACTCACGAGTCAATATTATGGCTGTCGATGCTGGGATGGTTAGTGGTTATGATGTACTTCACGTCGATGTTATGATAAATTTCGTTAATGCTCTGACGTAAGTGGAGCTGACGGTTAGATGTTATGACGCCTTCCCCTAGAGAACTACATCCTTTTAAAATTCAACTCCTGCGAGAGTAAACGCTATTTCTAGTCTTAGAACTGAGTCCGAACTTCATCGACTCTCCCTTCTCCCCATTCACGCATAAAAAAATATATATAATATTTGACAAATTACGGGGAAATAAATAAAATTCTGGTCATTTAAATGGAATCTGGGCAAAACCCTACTTGAATGGAGTAATATTAACTTGGACTTGCACTAAAAGATGCACACAAGCGGTATCTTCAAGAGAGGCGTTTGCACAGGCTGCCAGTTCCAGAAATTAGTTACAATCGTGCCTCTGTCGGTTCTTTGTATTTGGTACAAATTAGTTTAGCTTGCCCAAATCGGGTTCGAACGAAGCGAAAGGCACATTTTTAGCTTCTAATCATTACTAGTTCAAACTTATTCTTAGGCCTTTGGTTGAGTTATTAACAAAGGCCTTTGGTTGAGAAATTAACACAAGTTGGGCTCAGAATCCCTATGCCTTACCAAGGCCAGAACATAATTTGCGCTTTACTAAAAAAATATAAATGTTTATACTTTTATAACTTTAATAAATCAATAATATTAACATTTTCATTACTAAATACCAGTATATGTATATTAAACTGACAATGCACATTCATTTGTAGTTTTTTCAGTAAAGTGCAAATTATGTTCTTGCCTTGGGAAGGCGTAGGGGTTTTGAGCCCAACTTATGTTAATTTCTGCTCGTTTTGAGTTTGACTCGGTTATTTATTGTAATTTCTGTTCGTTTGGGTTTCATTTATTCATCGATGCTGATTTGTGGTAGTTTCACGCTTGGTAGATTATTTGATCTTATTTTTGCTCATTTTTTGTTTAATGGAGTTCTTTACTTTTCTTTGAAAAACTTATTTGGTGTGCTAGTTTGCAGTAAAGCTTGCTACAGCAGGCGTGTTCTCGCCCGTGTCTACAACGCTTTTGCGATGCCTCATTGACTCGCATTGACTCCATTTTGGAATATGTTTACGGCAACTGATAAAAAGGCTATTAGATCCGTATATTTTCGTTTCGTGAAATTTCTCTTGTGCATACCCCTATGGACTAGAAACAAAAAACTAGTATCAGCCTACGGGTTAGCTGAGCCACTAACCGTGGCTGAGCAGCGTCGCGGTCGCTATTTTTCTAGGCTTGATAGGACAAACAGCCTCCAACCTGCTACGTGTTAGTATAAATTTTGAATCTATTCTGGGTAGTATAGTTTTCGTTGTGAATGTGTTCTTCTTTCTTTTGTTTTTGCTGGGTTTTTTTTCTTCATCTACTCCATATTGAACCCAATCACTTTCAACTATTAGAAAAGGTACTAGCCCTTTCAATTTTCAATCAAATGAGCCCTTTTGAAGTTTCTACGACAACGCTTTCAATAAGAACCTTATATGCCCTCAGGGCATAAATTACAACCCTTGCCCTGAGGGTTTGGGGAGGGGATGTCATCCTCAAAGACCTAATTTCCAGAACTTTCTATTATTTTGAACAAAATGGCTATCTGATAACTTTGATTGGATGTGTTCGGAGGAATGGTGGGATTGAGAGGGGGGTTAGTTACCCTCCAATCACTTTCGACTATTAAAAAGGGCACAAGCCCTTTCAGTTTCCAATTGAATGAGCCCCTTTTGAAGATTTTACGACCACTCTATCTATAAAAACCTTATATGCCCCGAGGGCATAACTTACAACTTTTGCCCTGGGGGCTCTGGGGGGTTCATCCTTAAATACATAATTTCCAATACTGTAACTATGTTGAACAAAATGACTATCTCTAAACTTTGATTGAATGTTTTGGAGAAATGGTGGGCGTGAGAGGGAGGTTAATTACTCTCATCTCACTTTTGACTATTAAAAAGGGCAATTTCAATTTCCAATCAAATGAGCCCTTTTCGAAATTTCAACAACATCTTTCTATATAAACCTTCTATGACCCCAGGGCATAACTTACAACCCTTGCACTGAGGGCTTTGAGGGGGTTATCATCGTAAAAGACCTATTTTCCAGAACTTTCAACTACCTTGAACAAAATGGATATCTCAAAATTTTGATTGGATGTGTTTGGGAAAATTATGGGCGTGAGAGGGGGGTTAGTGGCCCTTCAATCACTTTCAACGATTAAAAAGGCACTAGCTCTTTCAATTTCCAATTGAATGAGCCCTTTTTGAAGTTTCTACAATATCGCTTTCAATAAAAACCTTATATGCCCCCAGGGCATAACTTACAACCCTTGCCCTGAGGATTGTGGGGGGGGGGAAGGGGTTGTCATCCTTAAAGACTTAATTTCCAAAACTTTCAACTACCTTGAACAAAATGGCTATCTAAAAACTTTGATTGGATGTGTTTGGGGAAAAGGTGGGCGTGAGAGGGGGCTTAGTTGTCCTCAAATCACTTTCGACTATTAAAAATGGCACTAGCCCTTTGAATTTCCAATCGAATGAGCCCTTTTTCAAGTTTCTACGACAAAGAAAAACCGTATGTGCCCCCAGGGCATAATTTATAACCCTTGCCCTGAAGACTGTGGGGGAGTGTTCTGCTCAAACGTATAAATTACTGTACTTTAAACTGCGTGGAACAAAATGGCTATCTCAAAATTTGGATTGGATGTGTTTGGGGAAATGGTGGGCGTGGAAGGGGTGTTAAAAGTCTTCCAATGACTTTCGATCATTAAAAAGGGCACTAGCCATTTCAATTTCCAATTGAATGAGCCTTTTTTGAAGTTTCTATGACAACGCGTTCTATAAAAACCTTATATACCCCCAGGGCATAGCTTACAACCCTTGCCCTGAGGGCTGTGGGGGTTGTCATTCTCACATAATCGAAGTACAGAACTTTAAACAATGCTGAACAAAATGATTGTTTCCAAATTTTGTCTGGATGTGTTTTGGGAAAAGATGAGTAGGAGAGGGGGGTTATTTGCCGTTTGATCCCTTTCGACAGTTAAAAAGCGCACTAGCTCTATGAATTTCCAATCCATTGAGCCTTTTTTGAAGTTTCCACGAGAGCGCATTATATAAAAACCTTGTATGCCCCCAGGGCATAACTTACAACCCTTACCCTGAGGACTGTGGGGGAGTGTCCTCCTCAAAAACATAATTTCTATCTGGAAATCAACTACGCTGAACAAAATGACTACCTCAAAATTTTGATTGGATGTGTTTCGGGAAATTGTGGACGTGGAAGGGGTGTTAGTTGCCTTCCAATCACTTTCGACTATTAAAAAGGGCCCAATCCACTCAAATTTCCAATCGAATGAGCCCTTTTCGAAGTTTCTACGACAACTTCTTCGATACGAAGTGCCCTGGTCTAAAGGGAAAAAAATAAATTATAGATTCTGCCAACATCGTTCTTAGATGCCCCCAGGGCATAACTTAAAACCCTTTCCCTGAGAGTTGTGGGGGAGTGTCCTCCTCAAAACATATTTTCTATCTGGAAATCAACTACGCTGAACAAAATGGCTATCTCAAAATTTTGATTGGATGTGTTTGGGGAAAAGGTGGGCATGGAAGGGGTATTAGTCGCCTTCCAATTACTTTCGACTATTAAAAAGGGCACTAGCCACTCCAATTTCAAATCGAATGAGCCTTTTTCGAAGTTTCTACGACAACTCCTTCGATACGAAGTGCCATGGCATGGAAAACAAAAAAAAGTAGAAAATAAATAATACATTGTGCCAACATCGTTCTTTACTAAGGCAGCGCGATTGCGCTGCCTAAGATTTCAGATCGTTTTTTAAATAATCCCAGGAAACCTGGCCCCACCTCCATGGAGAAATACACTACCTACGGATATATCCTCTAGACAATCCAATCCAGGTGAAAATTTACCCAGGACAATTAACAACTCCACGCGTAAAATTGAGATGGAAAAGAGAAAGCAAGAAATATGAAAAGAATTTTGTATTCTTTTCAGGAATTCTGACGAATTCCCCCAGTGTATAATTTCCTTGACAAGTTCAATCCTTGGAAACTTCCCTCCCCATGGAAAGTTCCCCCGTGAAAAAAACGCAGAAAATTCCGTCTTCCCACCGTAAAATGTATGCATGGTTATATTGCCCATTACTTAAACAATGGGCTGTGAGGGGATCATGTTATAACCAAAGACATAATTATTGGGCCTTTCAACCATGACGAGCAAAATGGCTATCTCAAAACTTTAATGGGATGATTTTGGGGGAAAAGGAAAAGAAAGGGGTGGGAAGAGGGCCTAGTTACCCTCCAATCTATTTGGTAACTTAAAAAGGGCACTATAACTTTTGATTTCTTTTGAATGAGCCCTCTCGCGATATTCTAGGACACTGGGTCGATACGATCACCCCTGGGAAAAAAAATAAACAAGTATACATGATCTTTCTTCTGGTAAAAAATACAAAATTCCAGATTTTTGCAGATAGAAGCTTGAAACCTCTACAATAGGGTTCTCTGATATGCCGAACCTGATTGTGTGATTTTCATTAAGATTTTACTACTTTTAAGGGGGTGTTTTCCCCTTTTTTTGAAAATAAGGCAAATTTTCTCAGGCTCGTAGCCTTTGATAGGTAAAACTAAACTTAACGAAACTTATATATTTGAAATCAGCATTATGCACCGATTCTTTTTATATGTCTATTGGTATCAAAATTCCGTTTTTAGAGTTTCGCTACTATTGAACCGGGTCGCTCCATACTTACAATTCGTTACCACGAACTGTTTGATACTACTGTAATAATCTTCTTATCTTTGCTAGGTGCTGTTAACTTGGGTTTCCAATTTAAATCTTGAATTGTTACATGGTGTCAGAAATGTTAAGGTGGAAACTGGTGCACCGTACCCTGAAATGGACTGGTGAAGTCCTAATCAAAATGAAGCATGGACCTGTTTCAAGAACCTGTCTAATCTAATATTCCAAGGACCACTTAGTGGAAGAGCTGCAACTCTTAAATGTGGATACTTGCTTATATGGATGGGCGAAAAGGGTAGAGACATATTTAGCACATTCACTCTTAGTGACAGTGAAACAGATAATATAGAGGCCTATATGGAGAAATGTAGTGGCTATTTCAATCCAAGAGCCAACACAATGTTCTCAAGATATCTCTTCCATAAAAGAGATTAAAAAGAAGGGGAGTCAAATGACCAATACATTATAAAGCTTCAGGTTCTTGTTCGAGACTGTGAATATGACAGCACTACTAGAGATGAGATGATACGTGATAGGCTAGTTTGCGGTATGACATCCTCAAAGATTCGTGAGAAGCTTCTCCAACTGGGATCCAACCTTAGCCTTTCCCCAAGCAGTTTCTATAGCTCGAAAACATGTGAAACCCAGGTAAACTTTTTATCGATACAGTAAATGCAGCTCCATCAAGGAAACAGCCACTCACAAAGATAACTATCAACAATTCAAATTCAAAGTTGATACTGGGGCTCAAGCCAATATCCTGCCCGTAAATCTGTTCATATAACTACGACTAATCCCAGAGCGGCACCCTACAGCCCAAATCTTAACAAGCTTCAGTGGGCAGAAGATTCCAGTTACGGACACATGCAACCTGATCTGCTCCCACCATATTGGATGTACCAAGTCTGAGTGTTTCTTCATTGTCAAGGATCCCCATCTTCAAACCTAGGACTTGAAACAAGCAAACGATTGAATCTTGTCAACCTCATCTTTGAAATATAAGAAACCAATCTATCAATGTTACAACCCTTTGAAGAATTCAAAGACCTATTCCAGAGAATAGGAATATTGGAAGGGGAGTGCACAATCAGCCTGAAAGAGGGTGCCGAACAAAAAGCAGTTCCAGATAGACGGATTCCCATTTCGCTCAAACAACGATTCAGAGAAGAATTAGATCGAATGGAAAGCATGGAAGTTATTGAGAAGGTAACCCACCCAACCGACTGGGTCAATGCAGTTGTCTTAGTAGAAAAGGCAGACAAGTCATTCAGAGTATGCATCGACCCCCACGACCCGAATATATCAATAAAGAGACCGCGTTATCCCATGCCAAAATTTGAAGAAGCCATTCTAAAACACTCAGGTGCAAAGTATTTCACAAACTAGATGCACTCCATGGCTATTGGTCTCTTGTACTATCTGATGAGTCATCTGAATTAACAATATTCAAGACGCCAAATAGGCGCTACAAATTTAAGAGAATGCCCTTTGGAAAAACTAAGAGAATGACAAGATGAAATTCAACGTTAAATGGAGGAAGTTAACTCAAATAAGAAATGAAACAACGAATGACCAGAACCTTCTAGCGCTATTACAGATCATTCAGAACGGTTGACCAGTCGAGACAAAGTCCCTTCAAAAGTAATCAGTTTTTAGTATGTCCACCACGAAATATCTGTTGTTGATTCAGTCATCCTTAAAAACAATCGACTACTCACACTCACTAGCCTGCGAAGTGATATCTTAAGAAACCTACATGCTTCACACTTAGGAGTGGAAAAAAACGAAGCTCAGAGCCAGATCAAATGTTTGCTGGCCAGGGATGACTAAGGATACAGAGAAATATGTCCAAAACTGCACCGCTTGTGTCTAGTTTGCAAAATCAAACAAAAAAAAATCCCTCAACCCGCATGAAATTCCCAGCTTACCATGGGAAGCTATTGGCCTCGTCATGTTTTACACACAAAGCACATACTACCCCATCACCGTGGATTATTACAGTCGTGTTTTTTTTTTATCGATAAGCTTGAAAACAACTCGTATACACACGAGATCATTCACAAATTGAAACAACACTTCGCTCGCTTTGGAATTCCACGCATCATCATGTTCGACAACGGCCCCCAGTTCACGTCTGACCTATTCTTGCAGTTGACAAGGGACCGGGGTACTGAGCTCCAAACATCATTGCCAAACTACCCAAAATCGAACGGCATAGCAGAGATCCGTCCAGACGACCAAAGCACTTATCTCAAAAACACAAATATCAGGAACGGACCTAGAGCTCGCACTCCTAGAATATAGAACACCCCAGTTGATGGTTATGTCTCACCTGCTCAGCTTCTCATGGGTAGAAGTTTACGTATTCTCTTGTCATATACGTTAGAATCTGACCAAGTAGCCATACCCCAAGAGACCATATCAAACAATCGATGGGACCCACGTGCTGCAGCAACACGTTCACAAATACCCCCAATCAGCATTGGACAGAACTCTATTCTAATCCCGCGAATACACATAAGTGCCAGTACTACAAACAGTTCCAGTAGCCATGCCACAAAATCTGGAAGAGTTGTACGCCAACGTAAACAGTTGGACCCGTTGTTCAGAAGAATAGCCATCGTAATAAGCAGAAAATTCAGTACATCAATACAAAGTGAATGTGGCAAAACAGCATACTTGCCTTAAATGACAAATTATTAAGAACTACCTCAATATAAAGTGAACATGACAAGGTAAGTGAAGCTGTACACTTGATCAATCTTTTCGTTATTCAGCATCATCCTATCATCTTCACTTATTATTAGCTGGGTGGCAAAAATGCAAAAGCAGTCCTAATAAGTTAGAAGTATGTTGGTGTGGCTAGAATTTAAAATATTAATAACACTGATTCCTCTTCTATGATTGGAATAGGAATGCATTGTTATTTGTACAGAGAACCCATTTAGACTTTAACTGCTGATTTTAACAAACAAAGCGCCCAGTTTATGTGCATAAACATATTAAAAAGGGAAAAAGGCAACAGCTTGCCTTTCTGTGCTTAGATAATAAAAGAAAATTAAAAAAAAATATTATTTATTTATTTTCTAACCCGTCACTACAATAAAAGCAAGAAGACGGAGTACAACATCATACAAAAAAAAGAAAAAAAATACAGGACAAATACATATAGAAACTAACCCGAAACTACCGCCGCAGGAGGGACCTTGCGTTAAAATCATCGATTTTTTTTTTCGAACGACGTGATATAGTTCGGTAACTCAAAAACGAAGGCTAATACATGAATTGCCCGTCAACAAAGGTAGTCTCAACAAATAATTTTCATAAAGAAATTAGTAGGACCGAATTTGCTTAGTACCAGATGTCTGGAGCATTCTCCAGAAAGGTGCAACATACAGAGTATGCTGCAGCACAGATGAATTATATAATCTAGCTAAAATCATGCGATTAAGAAGGTGTTTATTTGCAACAATGCTACCATATGAAGCGGAAATTCGCAAATATGTAATTTGAAATAGCATTGCATGTTTTCATGAGCTTCTTTTTTTTTAAAAGGATAAATAATGAAGCATGAAAAATGGGAAAGGTTTTGAGCAGGAAAACAGCATTCCTTTGATAGAGATTCTTACTGCTTATCGAGGTTTTTACTATCAAATTGATGATGGAGATGCTGTAGATAAATCCGCTTTGGCTGGGCCCTAGACAAAATTCGATACAATCAATTATAAGACTGATTTTGGTCACATAAATAACTTTAAAGTAAGTATAAATCGGATTTACTTAATGTTCAAATTACTATGTTAAAGTGATGGAAACTTCATGATGCTTTATCAAGTAATCTCCATTAAATTATAACTTCTATTATAATTATTACTTAAATTAATTATTTTAAAGGAATAATTACACAATTACTTAAATTATGATTTAAATTATAATTTAAGGCACAGTATTTGATAAACGATTTACTATGTTGAAGTGAATTTCCAAAAACTTTGACAAAGTAATTCCAACAGTAAAAATCCGGATTCTTAACTACTACCTCTTGTATATAGTAGGTCTATACATGCGTACAATAAAAATTGAGCACGAGGATAAATGATAGAGACAAGAGGAAGTATGTCATCAGAGATATACTCAAGCAATGAATGTCAATATATAAAAAAAAAAATCGCCCCCAGTGAAGGGAAAAGAAAGAGAGCTTGGATGGGAAACAGGTTTTTCCCCTTTTACAAAAATACTATTGCTGCTACTAACAACTAACTACAGCACTAAGCCACTTGAGGCCAACACAACTGCGCACGCTCCTCCTCCAGCACAATCTATTCAAAGCTTCCCTCTTTACGCCCTTCTAAGAGGTTTCACCTCCCTTAAAATCTTTTCTTATGAATTCTTCTCGTCCCATTCGGGGACAACTTGCTTTTCCTTTGGCCCTAGATGATCAGCCGACAAGGACGATCTTTGGCAATCTGTCATCCATCATTCGCACAACGTATCCTAACCATATCAACCTTTCCCTCATTATGGGTTTAAAAAGTGGGATAGAACCCCATTTTTTGTACAGCTTACTATATGCAATACGGTTAGTCAAACAGGTACCCAAAAAAATCTGTAGACAATTCCTCTGGGAAACATCTAACAAATCCTCCTCCGTCTTCCGAAGCGCTTAAAAACGCAAACCATACATGACGACTGCTTTCACAGCGGCTTAAAACATTCTAATCTTGGCTCGCAGATTTATCTTCCTATTATTCCAAACTTTTTCAACTGTGAGAAACACCCTGAACCTTGGCTATTCTACTTTTAAGATCGTCACTGCATCCTCCATCTTTACTAACAATATTAGCCAGGTAAGTGAAGCTATCCATTTATTCGATCTTCTCGTTGTCAAACACCGCTTCTTCACCTTCATTTTATCGCATTGTAAGCGACTTAGTCTTCTTAACATTAATTTTCAAATCTATTTTTGCATTCTGAAGTATCAAACATCCAAAAAATCATTGGTTTTGCTAACATTTTTTATCGATAATACTCAAATCATCAGCATCAGTGATGAAACACAAGACAGAATTCTGCAACGTAGACGTTGACAAAAAAATAACATAACAATTCACCTGTATCTTTGTGCGCTGGAATTTGTTTTTTCTTTTTTTTTTTAAATGGTGATTAATCTAGCGTATATATATATATATATATATATATATATATATATATATATATATATATATATATATATATATATATATATATATATATATATATATATATATATATATATATATATATATATATATATATATATATATATATATATATATATTTTAAGAAGCAATACATGCTTTTTAAGAAGCAATACATGCATCTTTTCTTGAAATGGAATATAATTTGCCGGAATTGTATCTTTCACAAAAAGACGTTTTTGAAAGCTACATTTCCAAAATACTATTTGAAGATAGAGTCTAGTAGAAATATGATATATACTAAGAACCTTTCCAAGGAGAATGGAAGTTATGCAGATTATAAGCATTTTCAGCAGCAGACCAACATCACATTAACCAGTTTTGACTATTACTCTAGAACTACCAGACTTCATACCCACATGCAGGAGGATAAAGGAATTTCACCTACCCAAAGATTTTTCCGAAACAAAAACCAAGGGAAAATTAAAAGTAAAACCAATCTAGGACGAAATTTGCCAGCTATACAGTTAGAAAAAAAATGTTATTTTCACCTTACTGGACTTTCTACAACTAGTTCAAATATGCAAAACGTTGGCATTGGCTTAAATTTATCGAACCTACCTTCTCATTTTTAGTCGATTGTCTTTCTAGACAAAGCAAGGGATTTATATAACTTAATCAGGAGTAATCTATAACGACTGGATAGATTATGTTTTATAATTCCACGACACCAATTGGGCAGAGCCAGCAATCGTTTTCAATGCCTTTAGAAATGAATGCGTAGATTTTTGTTCTTTACATTTTTTTTTCTTTTTGATATGTTTTCTTCTTTATTAATAAGCTTGCATTTTCTTAGAGCAGACTTCAATGATTGCAGCGGTAGCTGCAACCTGGTAAATATCAAATCTTGGCCCACAGTAACCAAAGTGATTATCAACCAGTTGTGATTTGATATTTTAAGATACTTTTCGAAGAAACGGATTCATTAGTGAAAGCAGGGGGGGGACTTCAATGGCGACAATCCCCCTGTATAATTTCTACATATAAAATGTATATTCTAATCGTTTCCTATCATTTAGTAGCAGATTGTTTATGTTTAATTAAATACCATAGAGTATCCAGCAGGAACCCAAACAGGGGAGCAAATATGAAAGAAAGCTCTTTGCTTCGTGGAAACACAATTCAAGAGGTCCAAATATTGTGCTACCTAGCATTATTTCTATTGAAAAAGATTTTTTAGACCAAACATGCCTGATTGTGCGTCTTTTTTCATGTGTATCTATGATTTCCCTTTTTTTATTTTTTCTCCTATTCCATATTTTTAATCCTCTTCGAACCCAGGGATGGGATAGGAGAGGGAAGGGTCCCACTGGTCAAATCCCTGCAGAGTTTCAACTTTTATGCAGATTTATCCACATTTTAGTAGTTTCTTTTCTTTTCTTTCGTTTTTACTTTCATTTCCATTATTTTGCTCCCCGTTGCAACAGGAAAAGGTCCTGACCCCTCCCTGTGCGAAATCGAAACTGAGAAAATGGGGAGAAAAGAATACTCGTAGTAAAAATTAATCCTTAAAAAATAACAAGTATTCACTTGTAAAAAAAAAAATTAATAAAGCAAAAATAAATGAAAAAAAAAGTCATCAAGCGTGAATAATGGAAAATTTATTATCCACGAAGTTTATAAAAGTTTAAGCTCTAAGTATATACGTGAAAATTTCTAGGTACTACTACTCCCTTTTACGACACATTGGGGCACAAGGTCGATTGAGGCCAATACAGCTGTGCATACCCTTCTTCCACCCCAATCCGTCCTAAGCTTCATTCTATACCCCCTCCTATGGAATAACAACTTCCTTTAAATTCTTCCTTATGATCCTTTCCTAACCCATCCGAGACGACTTGCTTTTCGTTTAGCCTCAGGTCGATGGCCAAAACGCGTAATTTTTAAATTCGAAATACGCGGCTAAAAAGTAAGGTCTCATATGAACGAAGAAGAAGAATATTATCAGTTTCTTATTTTCTCAGTAAACCAACTGCAGTTGATAAGAAGTTGTTCTTTCCTGTCTCACTTTTAGAAAGAATCTAATTAGAACTTTAATTAGTGTCTGCTGTCTTTGAACGTCAACTGGAGTTCTCAAACTACAAAAAAAAATCTGTTTTTCGGAGCTAGTGAGTTCTTTGCAACCAAAAAACAAACAAACACTAAAGTCGAGTCTAATCTAGCAAAGGAATGGCTGGTGCGACGTCTGTCTCATATGAATGTTAATTTTAAGATAGTAAAAAAAGGAAGGGAAAATTGGAAAATATAGAGGACATGCAAACAAAGAAAACAAGAAAAGTAAATGAACATCGATGAAATATAGCAAAAAATTACATCATTTTTATACTTCTAATTGTAGGGTTCTAGGCTAATTACACATTACTTCATTACTATAAAGAATTTGACAGCAATAGGCCCCCAATTAAAATCTTTGTTAGAGCGGTTTGCCTCATCAGCGAAAGGTACGCTTTAATGTTGCTCATTATTCTTGTATCTGTCTTCTTTTCTTTTATGAATAAAATATTATCAAAATCTAACCTATAGTTTTAATTACGACCCCTTATAGTGTTTCAATTAATCTATTTTTGTAAACAACAAAAATGTAATACAGGCGACCGTGTCCAGTTAGATCTGTTCCCTACTATCACTTCATCATCCAGATAGAAGACAGATAGGACTTTTTCCTGCAAGAAAATTCTCAGCATTGTAATGTGAATCGGGTTTTGCAAAAGATAACTCAATTTCAATAGTACCATCCATAAATGAAATACATTCACTAAGAACAAAAACGTCAGGCATAAGAATCAAGAGGCGGTCCCAACAGAAGGGAGTCAGTAAGTATCAGAAGCAAACATTTAAACAAATTAGGCCTAATATTAGCAGTCAAAGAATACACGTAACTTATAAGAGTGGAAACTGTTGCCAGTGTACAAGAAAATTCACTAGCGCCATCTAGCGTGGGACTTATGACATTTTTTTTCAAACTTCACGATTGTTTTTTTTTTCGAAACTGATATCAGACGCTTATTACTACACTATTGCTTCCAATTACGCAAGTCAAAATAATTTTGCGCTATTATTAGACTTCAAACTTTGTAATTTTACAAAATACAAATTACGAAATAGCCCAGGACTTAACAACCATGCCGTTTGGCCAAGACGCAGTCCTGAGCATTACAGAGCTTTAACCTAGAAATTTACAATCGGTGAACAGCATTCATAAAAACAACATAACAACAGTAACAACGATAAAAAAAAATAAAAAAAATAATGAACTCAACTACTGAAGATTCCCCTGACAAAACCTAAAGGATGGGTACAGATAAACGGGTAATAAACTTAAAGAACGGGAAAATATAGCGTTAAAAGAGAAATCCCTACATGAGCCACATCTATTCCTCGGCTCTACGGATTATCATCGTTATTTGACTTCTTCTGGACTTAGCAATTCGCTGGTGGTTGAAGATCGCCATAGAACAAGGGGTTCTTTTTCGTTAAAACACAAAGGTGCTCAGATTTGGAATAAAATACAAGAAGAAATTAAAGAATCTGTTTCATTTCCGTCCCTTAAGTTTGAAATGGGGAATCTTTTTCATTTCAAACTTAGAGTTCAAACTCATTTCAAACTTAATCCGTAGAGCCGAGGAATAGATGTAAAATTCAATTAGCCCTTTGGTGCAAGTTCATTCACAATCTTAACAACAAAAGAGGGAACTCTCAGCTCATGTAGGGATTTTTATATTAAAAAATAAGAAGCTTTAATTACTCTCTCTTGAATTGTATGTACTTTGTAATTATCTGAACTTTTTTTACGTTATATTTGAATGACCTTGCCAAAAGATGACGTTCATAATTAATATAACTATAAACCAAGAGAAAATAAATAGTTTTTGGGCATTCATCCAGCCCATAATTTTTTATCCTCAAAAGAAGACGCTTTTAAAGCTTTTACATGCTGTTTCCAAGACTCAGACAAACCTAAAATCCTGACAAGGTATCGAAACTGACTTACTCATTCGATTTCAATAATAAAAAGTCTTAAAATATTCCCTAGGAAAGAACTTAAATTTGAAAAAAAATCATGTACTTTGTTTTAGAAATATTGAAAGAAAGATGATTATGTTTCAGATAGAGGTCGAGCCTGCAAAGAGCACTTTCCATCAGACGGTAAAATACATCTATCGAAACACACAGGAAAAAGAAGAACTATATCATCAGCATAGCATATTAAAGTACAATTAAGTAAAGAACTCCCTACGCCAAAGGCGTAAATATGAAGAAGAAATGGCCCTATTATTACACTAGAAAACGTCAAATGCTATGTTTTGATGGTGATTTTTTTCTTCGACACTAGCGCCAGTTTTCATTCTTGTAAGTTACCCATATTCTTTGAATAGCAGTGTCAAAAGTAACTGGAAACCAGTTTTTTCCATCCATAAAAATATCGTCCACTATTCTCCATCTTTTCAAATTTATTGTCACTCAACTAAACTGGTCTTCTTGAGAAATACCACGAGTGCCCGAAAACAAATTTGGCTACTTTTCATAAAAGATTATGACAGAAAACGAAAATTAAATTACCGTAATATCAATATTAAATTTCCTAAAATTAAATTGCCGAAAAGCATTGATACTCAACTGAGCTGGATTTTCATAATAGAATTACTTTAATGGTCCAAATCCAGCACCAGTGCTTTTCTGTCACTCATACCATTTCCTGAGCAAGCACTTCAATTGAATGGCTAAACATCGGAAAAAGACATATAAATCTTTCTTTCGCTTAGCGGTTTCGATGCTTATAAAATTCTGCTTTAGCAAACCAATCTTTTTTTAATTTCAAGGACTAAAAGTAAAGAAAATGTTTCCACTGAGCAAAGTCTATTTTTCAACTCAGCTGCCAAATTTGAATTTAACTAGCACTAACGAAGAAAATTAGTCGAACGATGATAATTAGCATTAGTGATGAAAATTAGCTGGATATGACTGCAATGCCGGAACGGGGGATAATATAATATAAAAGGTTATTCCACAGCCGTATTTCCTAAACTTTTGATATATCTGCAACTCTTTTTTATAATTTTCGTAAAGCTGAATACACCATGTGAAAAAACGAATAAATTTTAATAACAATTAAAACTTTTTTTATGCACAAAAAAATAACAAAGGGGAACTAAAATCATTAATAACAAAATACTGAAAAATGCTACAATATTAATAATATTTATTTGTATCAATGAGAAGGGTGAAATTGTCTGTGCTGAGATGATATATCGCAGAATTTGGTTCCTTGGTTGTTGATTTTAACCTGAAATGCATTCCCAGGTCTGTTTCCTGTACGGTGCAGGTACATGTCTGCACGCACACCCACCAGACTTTTCTCGTATCTAAGGGTACGCGTGCCACGCTTTGGAAAACACTTTTCTAGACAAACAAGTCTAACTAAACATGTTTTTAGAAATAAAGAAAATTTTGTATCAAATTTTAAATTAGTAACTTACAAGTTTTAAGTACAGCACTGTCATTCCTTCTATCACATCAATACACAAGTTTTCTCTTGTTTAAAGCGTTCCATAATACAACAATGAAACAGTCAAAGAACCATTAAATTCCTTGAAGCTATGAAGTATTTAATCAAAATGATGTTCAATATCTTATTGATTACTTTTCGACTTGAAAATACAAACTTCAAAATGGAACCATAAATACCATAAGAGAAAAAGATATAGAAGGATATGAAAAGAAAAGGAAAGAAAAATTGTTGTTGACAAATATAAGGACATAGTATACAGTCTTACCTAGAAACTATAATAAAGCACAAAATATTTAAAACAAGCCCAATTACTTTCCCCAAACTTAAAATCAGAATAATCACAATATTGCGATAATTGTAAGCTATTACAATAGGCACTCTTGTCGACGATGCTTAAACAGCACCAGAAAGGAAGAAAATTGGTACCGTAAATCCTTGTAGGTAGAGACAGCGTCAAAGAGGGGAGGAAAAACAGCAGTTTTCCGCTGAGACTGACACTCGGTTTGCCCACTTAAAGTGTCTGTTATATATCTTGTTACGTTCTATTTGTTCGGACACTACCCCTGTTACAAGGTTTTCATTTAAAATATTGGTTTAACCATGTGTCTTTTGTCCCTCGTTTGATCGTCTCCTTTTATAAGGATTTACGATATCTAGTGTCTTCTAGCATTAAGCAAAATACTATTCGTATTACAGTATTATTCCCGAAGCTAGACGGTAACTGAAAGGACCAAGGACAGTAAAAGTGAAACCTGATTGTTTAATTGGCTAAGTGGAAAAAGCGAAAATTCAATTTTTAATGAAAAAGACGGTGCTTATTGGTTAGCATTAACACACGCGACAAGAACCGCATATAGAATCTCAAAGATCCTAATGAAAAACAGACCTCCTCTGCCTAGTGAAGCATTGCTCATCCCGAGGAAAATATTTAAACTTTAGTTTTTTGTGGTTGAAGGGGCAGGTTAGGTCCCGTATTTAATATATGCTATGCTTTACCCCCCCCCCCCCTAATGTGCAAATATACAGCCCAAATTTGTTTCTAAACTATTAAATTTTCATCGTATTTTGTTTTATTTCCTTAGCATTAACCAAGCTTAACTTCTGGCGTGTGTTCCATCGAACCGATGAATACCAAAAAGACTTCCATTTGCAGTTATAATTTTTGGTAGTAGTGGGCACCAATCTTCCAAAAAAAGAAACGTAGGTGAAAAATTAGCAAAATATAAGCTAAAAACATTTGAAACCAGCTTAAGAAGGCGTAGCTTCCTATTGAAGGTACAGTTATCTTTGGGAATCCCCAGATTGTTAACGTTTGAATATCTACGGAGAAAAGCGTTGTCAAAGTTGACTAATTAGTTTTTCTTATTTTTTTTTGACAGTTTACCCTGGCAACACTGACGGAATGCGGTACTGCCCTAAAAGCTTCATAATTTTGAAATAACCATACGAAAAAACATCTGAAATCGTGATCTTCAGATATATAATGCACCTAAAATGAGTACAAGGGACTTAAAATTTTTCATTCTCATGTCATTGGTACTTTAAAGAGTAATGTGTTATCAGAATCCCTCAATTAGAATCACCATTATCAATGGTCCTCTTATGTACGGCAACTTCCCCTTTTTACCCTGTACAAATATGTACGTGCATTGTTTAATTAGGTTTTGTTAATAAACGAAGTTTAACTTAGCATAGGCAAAGTCTACTCAGTTATTCTTAAGATTTGTTAGAAAAAATTTGACTTACACATGACAGAAGGATTATCTTTGTTTTCACATTTCTAGCAAACCTGTAGAATGACCTAGTATCTGTAAGCTGTTTATGCTTATGTAGGTATTGATCAACTGATCAAAAGCTAATTTTATTATCCTTTTTTTGATGCATGTTCAGTCACTGGAAGCTCTATAGTTACTTGGCAAATCAAGAAAAAATCTGGTGAAATGAGTGTAAGCCAATATCGAACTTTCACGCTGTATCAATAATTTTTAATCAGTACTTTAAATTACCTTTAGATTATATCGAACACTTTTTCATCCACACTGCTAATATTACCTCATGGCACTCATCTTGTTTTCATTTCTCACGACCTTTTTGTAAGAAACCACTATGGAATTATGGAAGTCCTGTTTTGCCAACGTATCAAATTTCTACAAACGCGCGTTCCGACAAGGTGGATAATCCTGACTGGTTTCAATCAACTTTGAAGGGGTATCTAAAAAAAATAAGTTTATTACTTCTGCAAAGTTTAATCAATCAAATTTCGACAGGTCATAAGTTCATATCTTGGGATTGATGTTCGCTTCTAATAAGTGTAAATAAGTGTTTGCAATACAGATTTTAAGCAGCAAGTGTTTACACGTCTCTTGCAATACAAATTGCGTTTTTTTTCAAAATTGCTGAGGCACAAAACACTGATTAGAGCACACAGCCATCACAACTTCATCCCCTTTTGAGTTAAACTGTGGTTTTGACTACAGATTTGCCCCCTCCCCTTGCATGGGCGCTCATATGGAGGGGATGGGGGGGGCTCCCGCCCCCCCCCCCTGGACGAATGATGTTGCCTTATTTTTATATTTTTGTTCTGAGATTTCTATTATATAGCATTAAAAGTGCTAATTAGACGAGTTTTGTCCCCCCCCCCCTTGAATTCAGCTTATGGGCGTCCATGTCCCCTTGTAAACATGCCTAATTGACTCTGGTTCAAAAAATTCAAAACACCCGACAGTTGGTGCGCCTAGCGCGTGAATTTCTCAGGAGATAGAATCTCCAATTTTCTTGGAAAGTTGTTTGGAGAGGGAAGTGACCTCCCCTATGATTCGTTTATACTTTAAAATCAAGTCTGTCATGACCTAGAGATCTTTGGACTAAATATGGAATATCTAAGTACAAGTTCGGTACAATGCCTGAATTTTATGTTTCATACAATGACTTGGTCCAAGTATGTTTTATTACTTTCGTAAGTAAGATTCGTAAAGTAATTGTACAAGTTAAGATCGCGTGTTAATGAACCCTAAAATGGAGCTTCGCTTGGGGAAAAAAAGTATTTATAAAATTGTATAGCTACCATGCTATACACTCTAGCTGTGAAACACGTTTGGAAGACCAAGCACACACACACGGGGGGGGGGTCTTCGAACCCAAGTCTCTTCTCCTCTCCACGGGGAACAAAGTTCCAACACTTGTCCCCATAATTTCTATATCGTTTTAAAAATAATCTTCTGGCTTGGGTTTTTCAAACTCCCCCCCCCCCCACCAAAACAAAAAGCAAATTGTTGCCGGTGGAATATAGCTTCCTAAAGATTCACTGAAGGCACTTCGGATCTTATCACAATAAGATACCATTCAAGGAAATATTTATGTGTTTATCTTTTTAACTCTTAATAAAAAAAAATTTAAAAAAATCGCGAAATTGTTGAGCTTTTTGGTGAAAATTTTCCGTCCGTATGTAGCATCATTTTCAAAGTAAACACATTCCTCAATATAACCTGAAAATATCAAATCCGAAATCGCATGATTTGAAACTATGCATAGTTTTAGGTAATAAAGTATTAAACTAAAAACTTAATGATAAAATAAGATTGTTTATCCTAGGTTTTAAATTTTTTTGGCTCCCTAGTAATTCCAGTAAACGAAAATACACAAATCTAGTATATAATAGGCAAAAACATAGTACACACTTTAGAGCCACTAGTGACCCAGAAGAAACTGTTCTACCACGTCTTTCTAAGAGGGGGTAAAACTTCAACGTCACATAAGCGGAAGCAAGCGTCGAAAACCAACTTTCATTGCCTACAGTTTCCTGCTATATAAAAACCCAGAGTGTCTTCAGCAAGCGTTGAAGGTGCTAACTACCCCAAAAGCTGCATTTATTTAGATATAAATTATTACGTCTTCCATGATTATATACCAAAACACTTCAGGGGCAGGACGACCATTGACCCCCCCCCCAATCGGTAGAGCTGGAAATGCCTCTCTATTACAGGAAGAGTCATTTAAATACGGCTTCTGAAATATTGTAGTAGTTTCCCTTAGCTTTTCAGCACATCAATTACACCTAAGGGGATCAACACATGTTAAGCATTAAATACAATTTTTAGAGTCTTAGACTGGCGTATGGTTTCCGTTTTTCTGCTATAAAAAGAAAGAACATATTAAACATAAATTGGAGATTTTTGCGCAGAAAGTACTCAACCCACATGAAACCTTAGGTGAGGAAATTATTTTTAAAGATGTGAGTGACAAAAAGTAATTTTAAATACTTCTTCATCACATAGATTTTCAGTGAGACAAAGTCAGGCACAAACATTTAAAATCCTGTTTAAGAATGTAGTATGAGAATTACTTTCAAAAAATATGAAAATTAAAATTAGAAAGACAAACAGGCAAAAAACTGCGCTTAACAAAGCAGATGAAGATTGCAAAAAAAAAACTACACTCCAAAAACTGCGAGCATCGTATATGAAGAATAGCAAGGACCCAAGGCACTACCTTCGCCGTAATTACTAATAAACTCAGAACAGGTTATCAAATAAATCATAATAATAGAAATGTCCGTTTGCTTATATTAATTAAAAACACTTTTTCCCCAAAATAAGTTTTAAAAAGAAAAGTAAAGAACTCTATTAAACCAAAATGAACAAAAAAGAGCCAAATAATCTACCAAGCATAAAATCAAATCAGTATCAATAAATAAATGAAACCCAAAACAAACAGAAATTAAAATAAATAACGGAGTCAAACTCAAAACGAGCAGAAACTAATATGATTGGTGTTCTAAACCACTATGCTTTCTAAGAGCCAGAATATAATTTGTACTTTACTGAAGAAAATTCAAATGAATTCACTGAAAAAAAATGTGCATTTTCAGTTTAATATACATTGCTGAATTTTTTTTAACATGCTGAAATTATTTCTTAAAATTTTAATTAATTTTGATTTCTTAAAGTTGTAAAAGTGAAAACATTCAAAAGAATTTTTCTCAGTAAAGTACAAATTAAATTCTGGCTCTTAGAAAGCATAGGGGTTTTCCACAGAAATTGTGTATCGATCATTCTGGGTACCCGGCTGAGTGACCATATCTCAAATGGTAAGGTGTACGAAAAATGCGGTTCAATTCCGCTTTCTAGGGCTATAATGAAAGAAAGAATGAGATGGCTAAGACACCTCCTGCGGATGAAGGATGACGGATTGCCAAAGATTGTCCTTGTCGGCCAAACGAAAAGAGTGTCGTCCCCAAATGGGGTGGGAGGATGTCGTAAGGAAAGATTTGAGGGAAATAGGAACTTCTTGGGAGGGCGTAAAAGGGAGGCTTTGCATAGATTGGGATGGAGGAGGAGCGTGCGTACCTGTATTGGCCTCAGGCAGTTTGGTGATGCAGTGAGTAGTTAGTAGTAGTAGCAGTAGTTTCTTACCGGACATCTGTTCAAGTGTTAGTTAATCACAAAAGTTCTTCTTGTTACAGCAAGTTTTAACCTGCTGTTCCTATGGTACAAATTGCTCTCTATCACTACAATTTTAGTTGGAAAACTGGTTCAGTTTACTTCGAAGCGTTGGCAACGCTGAAACTAACCCTTATTGGATGCCATATTTTTAACAGAAGAGGTAAAAGCCAGTCCCTAATTAATTATTCAATGGCAATACTGTTCAAAAAAATAATGTCTAATTTCTCCTGTATACAATTTTGACTATAATAGCTTCACATATGGAGGAGGGGTCAAAATTACGTTATAAGCAAGACCAAAAGTCGGGTAAGTAAAAATAGAACTTTTGTGTTATAATGCTACTCATTAGTTTGCAATATTGACATTTATTCAAATTATGTTAGAGTAAAATGATCAATGGTTCAAAAGCAAACTTTTTTTCCACGTTCGACTCCATCCTCCAAAGGGTTAAAACTGTCCCTTTGGCAAAATATATCCATATATAAAACGTTCACAGCTCATACTGAGCAAGTTCATAAAGGAAATAGCGGGGGGGGGGGGCAAATGTTCATTGCCGGTTTATACTTTAATGCACCAACAAGAACTGTAAATAAGGATCGTCTCGGTCAAACAGTAACCGAATCTCTAAAAACCGATTTTGATAACAATAGATACGTCAGAAGAATTGGCTTATTATGCTGATTCCAAATAGATAAATTCATTGAGTTTAATGTTACCACTCAAAATCTACGAGTCTAAAACAATCTGCCTGGTTTTCAAAAAAGGGGGGAAACAGCCCCATACTCCATGGGAAAAGGCCTGTAGCCTAAGTTACAAAATTTACTCACTGTTCACATATAGTATTTGTTATTGGGGAAAATACGTATTTTGGGGGGAAGGGGGGGGGGTTAATGGGGAATATTTTCCACCAGGAGAATTTTCCGTGGAGAGAAGGTTCAGCGGAAATTTTTCAAGGGCAATAATACCCGGGGAGGGAGGGATTTCCTATCACGACTTGAAAAACGGTCAGAAATTACATAAAAACAACAACTTTCAACTGAAAGTAAACAGCAATATTGAAACTGAAAACAAACAGAAATTATTTCGTACATGAGGGAGGCTGCCTTTTCCTCAACCCTCGCTCTTTACGCTCAAGTTTGACTTTCTGTCACAATTCTTTAAGGAAGACTGCTCAAACGCAAGGACCGTTGAATTTAAATGAGAAGTATTTTTTAAAGAACTTTAAAACTTTAGCGTAAAGAGCGAGGGCCGAGGAAGGAACACCCCCTCATATACAGAATAATTCCGTCATTTTAGGTCTTAATGTTGCTCCGTACTTTCTGTTGAAAAAACTTGTTTTTTTATTCAATTTGTTCAAATCTGCCAAACATAGCCACTATACTTAAGAATTGTCACCTTTTTTCCTTACTATTTTATACAAAGTTGTAATAAAATTTAATATTCTGTCATGCTAGTAGGCGTACCTGGGCGTGTTTTTAGTCTTTAAATAAATTACTTAGTTATAAACTAAATTTATTGTCTTTTTTTTTATCGTGGAACATTTCCCCCGAGGCTTATCCGAGCATTTTGGAATTTCATGCATTTACAGCGGATACTCTTCGTGATCTTGGATACTATGTCGGAATTTTCTCCACAAAAAAGAAGTCCTCGCTTATTTGTTTGTGCATCACTTGCGAAAACAATTTTCCCATCAGATAATTAGGAATATTCTCTTAGCGAAACATTGATTCATCTTCAAACTTTGAGAGTTAAGCAAAAGAGAGATCATTCTGTTATACTTTAGTTTCGAAAAGCGTGCTTAAATTCCATTGGTTTATTTTGTGTAGTTTATCTGTGACGTTTATTTGTGACGTTATTTTGTGTAGGATCTCTAAGAAAGAGATCCCTAACCATATGTTATGAGAAAGGGAAGCCGAATTATCTCGCCTTTTTAGCCGCAGTAGCATCTACCTGTTGCTAATTTTGAGTCATTAAAAAGAACACAAAACTGATCAGTTAATGATTCATTTTTGTATTTACAGTCTTTAATAAAAAGTCCTTTATATAACATTTTAAGCAAATAATGACTAATGATTCTTCTTTTCTCGTGGAGCATCTCCCCCGAAGCTTATCTCAGTACTTTTAGAATTTCGTGGATTTACAGCGGATACTCTTCATGACCTTGGATTTGTAACTTCCAATCGACTGAGTTCCTTTAAAAGTTTCTATGATAGCACTGCACTGTCTATGATATTGCTTATAAGACCTTTTGAAAACCTGCATGCATAAATTTTTTTTTCGTTTAATTGAAACTCCCTCAAATCCTTCCCTAAAAGTTTAACCTTAATTCCCTTAACCTCATTAGTTACAGCAATCGTAATAATAGTATCAGCAGTATACACATAGTGCCTTATGATTAGTTCAAAATCCGCCCCAACATACATTAAAAGTTCCAACTTAATAGCGTAAGCTGTTCCTGATATATTGTCGTTACACCCTTTTGACAAACTACATGCTCATAGTTCGTTTTGATTTAGCTCAACATCCACCAAAACATTTTTTGAAAGCTTCATCTTAATACCCTTAGCTTCAGAAGTAGCAGCATTATTAGTAGTATGCACACAACATCTTTGGGTTTTTTCAACATTTCCCTCAACAAACGCTGAAAATTTCAACTTAATGCCATGCACAATTCCTGAGGCATTGCTAATACGTTCTCTTGATAACCTGTATGCGCAAAGTGTGTTTTGATTTAGCTGAACACTGTTTCAACATTCCCCAAAATTTTCGCCAGAATACCTTTAGCTTTAGTAGTATTGGTACCAGTAGCAATAGTAGTAGTAGAATTAGTAGTAGTACCTTTAGCTTTAGTAGCAGCAATAGTAGAAGCAGCAGTAGTAGGAGACATAGTAGGATACAAACATTATCTTTTGGTTAGTTCAACATCCGCATAGCAAGACCTGTAAGTTTCAACTTCACATACCAAACCATTCTTAAGATATTGCTGATACGCCCTTCTTACAACCAGCATGCAGACGGCGTGTTGTGATTCAGTTCAACTTCCCCCTCAATATTCCCTGAAAGTTTCACCTTCATACCCTTAGCCATAGTTATAATAGTAGTAACAGCAGTAGTAGTGGGAGTACTAATAGTAGTAGTAGTTTTAAGACTAGTTGTAGTATTAACAGTATTAGCACTAATACTAGTAGCAGCAGTAGCATTAACAAATTGCCTTTTTGTCAGTTGGACATCCCCCTCATCAAGGCCTGGAAGTTTCAACTATATACAATTAATTGTTACTATAATACTGCCTATATGTCTTTTTAAAAACCTTTATGTCCTTAGTATGTTTTAACTTAGTTCTACTTCCCCTCAACATTTCCTGAATTTTTTATCTTAATACTCTTAGCGTTAACAAGTCCTTTTATACGTAACAGTAGAAGCAGTAATGTTGTATCAGCAGTAGCATTAACATATTGCCTTTTTGTCAGTTGGACATCCCCCTCATCAAGGCCTGGAAGTTTCAACTATATACAATTAATTGTTGCTATGATATTGCCAATATGCCCTTTTGATAGCCTGTATATCCTTAGTATGTTTTAATTTAACTCAACTTCCCCCTCCACATCCTGAATTTTTTATCTTAATACTCTTAGCGTTAACAAGTCCTTTTATACGTAACAGTAGAAGCAGTAATGTTGTATTTTTAGTAGTAGTAACAATAGTAGCAGTAGTAGTATGTAAATGTTGCCTTTTGACCATTGAATATCCCTTCATGATCCTCTAGAAGTTTCATCTCGATACGGTAAGCTGTGACAAAGATATTGGTGATACACCCTTTTGACAATCTGTATGTACATAAACTTACTCCATACCCTCAGCCTTGGTAGTACTTGCTACAGAAGCAATAGATGTTGTGGTAGTAGCTGTAATAGAAGTAGTAGCACTAGCAGTAGCAGTAACAGAAGCAGTAGAAATAGCAGTAGTAGCGCACAAATATTGCCTTTTTGGGCAATTGTCCGTTCCCCGTATCGTTTCCTTTAAGTTTTAAATTAATACACTCAGTCATTCCTGAGTTTTACGCCCTTTTGATAACCCCTATGCACATAACTTGTTTTGATTTAGTTCAACACTCCCCTCAATGTTCACAGAAAGGTTCGTTAGAATGCCCTTCATCTTTTTGGACATTAAAGATCAAACATGCCCAACTTTTTTAAAAACAAAGACTATGTGTAAGCAAAGTGCGAATCGATTAGCTTACCGCCAGTCCCCGAGGGCTGTGGGGGGGGGGTGACATCCCAGATGACATAGCTACTAGACCTTTCAACTATACTGAACAAAATGGATATCTCAAAATTTAGATTGGATGTATTTGGGGAGTTTGGGCGTGGGAGGGGGGCTGGTTACCTCCAATCACTTTTGACTCTTAAAAAGGGCAATAGAACTTTCAATATCCAATCGAATGAGCTCCTTTCGAAGATTCTACGACAATTTCTTCTATACGAAGTGCCTTGGTAAAAAAGAAAAAAAAATAATTCATTGGGCCCACATCGTTCTTTACTTAGGCAGCGCTATTGCACTGCTGATGCAGTAGCAGTGACAGAAGCAGTAGCAGTAGCAGTAGAAGAAGCAGTAGTAGCGCACAAATATTGCCTTTTTGGGCAGTTATCGTTTGGGCCTTATCGTTTCCTACCTCCAATCACTTTTGACTCTTAAAAAGGGCAATAGAACCTCCCACAGCCCCCCCCCCCCCCGAGGGCGGGGGGGGGGGGGGATGACACCCCACACGACATAGCTACTAGACCTTTCAACTATACTGAACAAAATGGATATCTCAAAATTTAGACTGGATGCATTTGGGGAGTTTGGGCGTTGGAGGGGGGGTGATTACCCTCCAACCACTTTTGACGCTTAAAAAGGGCAATAGAACTTTCAATATCCAACCGAATGAGCTCCTTTCGAAGATTATACGACAATTCCTTCTATACGAAGTGCCTTGGTAAAAAAGAAAAAAAAATAATTCATTGGGCCCACTTCGTTCTTTACTTAGGCAGCGCTATTGCACTGCTGATGAAAAACTGAGCGCACATTAAAGCATGTTTGGGCATTAACAAATAAATGACAAGGATTGTCTGTACCTAAATTTGGAACTGTTACTACTATTACAGGCAACTCATCCCAGCACCAGGCCTCATGAGACCAATACAGCTGATCATGCCTCATTTCCAATCACACTTTCCTGAGCTTCATTCTACACTTCTTCCCATGAAAACCCACTTGGTATACATATTTTGTTTCATTTAATGAAATTTCCCCCGGTGCCTTCCATAAAAATGATCTTCCTGTCCCAATGCAAGTTTATACAGTAGAGAATCAGTTCAAAACTGGTGGATTAACAACAAACTATGTTACTGTAAAAACTATTTAGCATTTTTATCACCAGCTACCAACAGAAAACTTAAAAGTTGTGCTGACTATCATAGAAAAATCGCTAAACCGTCGTACAGTCACTAATTTTTTGTTTTTTCGACAAGTAATCAACTAAAGCTTCAATAAAATAAGTACAATTGTTATTCGACAGTTTTATCTCATCTAATCAACAAAATGTATGGTCATAAATAGCACTTCCCTTAATAGCAAGGCAGAGATAATAAATGGAAACACTTGAGAAAATCTAATAAACGCATTCCATTTGTCTATAATTATTAATTGCACTCAAGTTCCCAGCTCAATTTTTGTAACATCAAACAAAACCTTCTAAATCGAGGCTTGCTCGGGAGGGCTTGGAGTTATCGATTGTATTTCTGAAATGAAATTTGGCCTTCCCGAGGAAAAAGGAAAAACTAAATTAGGTTGAAGGAACGTCACGTCAATACAAAAAAGACACACAACTCAAAGAACCATACACCTTTTCCAGCCTCAGCGGCTGTCATGAGGCAAAGATGAAGCTTCCAGGGACTATTGGACCAAGTCACCACCAAAACACTGGAATGTTATGCTTCCAAGCAGTGGCGTCGATTCACAGAAATGTAGGGGGTGGGATGTCCTTCTCAAAATTTAGGGCGGCAATTTTGTTGTTTTTTTCATTGTTTCAATGAAAATGTCAAAGGAAGCCATTCTTCAATTATAGTGCCCCAAAAAGGTAATCTTCAAATCTCGAGGGGACACACGCCCCTCTGACACCCCCTCCTCTGAAAAATGACCTCATTTTCAGTATACTAAAGACACGTTAAAGAGTTGGTATATTAAGAACTTCTTATCCAAAATAGTTACAATATATTACAATATATATACAATATTATTATTGTATATATATTACAATATATATACAATATAACACAATATATTTTGAAAAATGAGCACCGTACTTTTAGAGTACTTTTGGTTTATTTGACAATTTTGAATCTTAAAGAGCTAATTTCGATACAGCATTGTTTTCAAGAAGCTTCTAGTTAAATGCGAATTCAAACTGAACTTTAAGTTCAATGTGAAGCGACCGATCACACAGCTAGAGGGGGGCCAATTTACCATCTTCTGTCGAACCTAGGTTTAAAGTCACTTTCGAAGATTTCTACGAACAGTCCATAAAGTATTATGGTCAAGGGTCATACGGCTGGAGGGTAGATATTCCAGTCCATGTTCTGTCATCACATGCTGGGATTGGCCCAACTGAAACGTGAAGGCGGTAGCAAGCATCCTCCAAGATAGAAGCTAGTGTATTCTAATGTAAGTGTTGTAGAAGCTAGTGTAGCTGTAATCAGTATTATGTATGAGTTTAAAAAAAATGGCATATCTAGATGGGCCAGGAGGTTGAATTTTTCAAAGACATCGAATACGACAAATTGATCCTATTGGCTCCCACGTTCTCTTGGCGCCATAATGTAGGACTTTTTTTTAATTGTGATTTGTGATAGACACTACATTTTGTAATTCATCGAGACATTTCTACCATGCCTGAGCAACACATTGCTACCATCCCTACGGACATGTTAAGGCAGACAGGGATAAAAACCAAATACAGACTGAAATCCTTCATGTTATCGCAGGGGATCACATGAAATGGTGACATATTTCTTTATACCTCCTGCTTCATTCATCTCATGTTTGAGAATATAAGTTTATCTCCAAGTTTTTTTTTCGTAACGGGAACAACCCAGTATTAGGACATTTTGGTTTGTACGACTTTTTTACAAGATTAAAAAAATAATACAAACCAAATACAGTGGATTAAGGGTACAAGGGTATATATAATGCCATAATATAAAATGCGATAATAGCAAGGGGTAGGCAAAGGTTCGACCATTAGCGGACACCAGAATGATTTTTTGGGAGCTGGGGGAGGTGGTGTTGAATCCACGGAACCATGCATTTTTAGGCTGCCATTTTTTCATTTTTGGAGGACCTTGGATTAAACTCAGGATGGACTTCATCCCCCTTGCGTGCACATAAACTTAGCAGCATAGAAATATAGCCAATGTCACAGCTGAATATGCTCGAAAGAAATCGAAAGAAGAAATCCCGAATTAAAAGGAGTTAAAAACTCATAAGCATGCAATATGTGCAAAACAACGTCGAACTAACACGAGCTACAATGATATTTGTGGCTCAATATCAATAATCACATAAAATCAAAAACATGCCAATCCCTCAATTGTAATTGAGGAATTATGAAGCATAAAATTATATAAAAACCGTCTATGATTAGAGCATTCGAACGTAAAACATGTAATAAAGCTACTAGATGTTGGCCGGCTCATATGTAACTGGAGGCCCTTTAGGCCCGTATCCCCCCCCCCCCTAAAACGATTCCGAGACTTTCAAGTGTTTCCTTATGCCGCCCCCCTGAAATGGCGTGTCCTCATTTTAAATCAATTTCTGCGGACGTGTCTTATTTCTTTTCTTTGTTTTTTTTTTGGGGGGGGGATGGCAAAACCGATTTTCGGAGAGAACTTATCTTTCCCACCTCTTGTTTTTTTTTTCTGGGTTAAAGGCCTTCTGCATACATTTATATCGGTTTGTAATTTTACATAGGCTAGCCTACTTACTTGCTTCATTTAATTGTCTAATGCATGAAAATTACATTATCCAATTAATAGCTTTTTCTTTTCCACATGCACACGCGTTGGACATAAAACTGAAGACGTAGACATGTATCTTTTGCTCGTCGTTAGAGCGGGAGGATTCATTTTCCAGCAGCTGGAAACAAGGGATTAGAAACTAAGATTAATAAGACTAATTTGAGAATATTTAAACTAATTTACATACCAGCCAAAAATCAACAGATATGTTTCACGTTCTTAAATGATAAAAACTAACCGAATAAAAAGCTTTACAGGACCATAGTTTTAATCGTAGCAGTCCCTCTTCCCTCTCAGGGTTTACCGGTCTTTATTTACTACGCTGTGTGACAATTTTGTGTGTACTCTTTTTTCAGAGTTGAAAGAAAAGCGTTCAAGAGACTGAAGGTTCAAGCACTTATTAGGGTACCTCAAAGTAAGTTGGGACAATTCCGATTTCCTGCCTAAGACAGCAAAGCACTCAAAACTTTAAGTGATCAATAACAACAAAAACAAAAAGATAATAATAATAGTAATAAAAAAAATTCTACCACCAACAACAAAATGAGCGCATTAGCACAGACAAGTGAGCCCATTTAAGTGAAATATTCTGTTAACAAATGATACTATCCTATACATAATATTTGACAATCATTGAGTTTCTTTTTGTCAAAATCAGCTTGTGTGGATATATATATTTGAAATTTTTCAATGCCGTAAATGTTAATCATGTCACACACCAGTGTCAAATATTAGACATAGATTTTGGGCACGATCAGACACAATGTAAAACATAATTTCTGAGAAATGAGTTCAGCAGTAGTATGTTACCTACCATTTTGCCAACGCCCCCGTACAAACAGGTTTTTTTCTGGTAGTTAATTTTGTAGATCATCACACTGTTTGTGAAGAGGAACGAGTATCTTTATTAGTGATTATGGTTTGAATAAAAGGAATAGTTTTCTTTACAATTCATATTAGTAAGATACTTGAATTAAAAGAGAATATTTTTTTTTTTGAGAGGATATTAGTGGAGAAAAAAAAAATGAGTGGTGCATTTACATTATTGGAGATTAATGATGGAACTGACAGTAGCAGCAGCAACGATATACGAGTGCCCAATTTGGCTATGTAATTAACTGCTGGCTGTAAACTGTGTCTTGAATAGGACATTAAGTATGCTAGATATGTGATATCATTAAGCAAATTCAAGCAGGAGGAGCAGCTGTGTTTTGCTTGAAAAGTAAATATTCTCCATATAAATAAACTTCGGTCGGCGTTAGAAATCCTATCGAAATATATTGATGAGAACAAAATGCATCAGTGAATATTATTATTGTAATTATGTTCAATAAAACTGTTTCTAAATCAGTGGTATTTTTTTTCTATAGTAGACTAGCGTATATTTTTTAGAGTACAAAAAGAAATTCTGTTTAGTCTGAGGTTGGTTGTGAGAGAGTTATGACTATAAGAAATGGATAGGTTCGGGAAAGATCGAATCATGAGGAATCTAGTTCATATTGACAAACGTTTAATTCTAGATGATGATTTTCTAGAGTTGTCCATTCAAAGGAAGATATTTTCTCGGGGAATGCTTGTCGACATAATTAAAACTGATTCTCTATCATTAGACTATTGTATGAAGCTTCGACATTGTGGTCCAAATGCATTTACAAAATTTATTAATATATTGATTACGACACGGCAAAACGACATTGTGGATAAGTTTTTAAACATTAATTTTTAGAAATTTAGGACTTTTTTTCATCAGAAAGATGGTGCTCTAGATGACTTACTCCTCTCTCTCTCTCTCTATCTCAGACAATTTTTTGATGTTGCTGGCTCACGTTCATTGTGACGGTGAGAGCGTCAACACATGACGAAATGTTTCATACATGTTTGTTATGTATGTACACATAATGCAGCTGGTTCTCATGTGAGACTTGCAGACTGATTGAGGAGTATGATGAAAAGTGTAGATTATGCAACCAGTGTAAATTGCATAGAGGATATGCTGTACAAATTAAATTTTGTAAGTCCTCTCTTGAAGAGGTGTGTGACTCTCATCCTAGAGGCCACCTATGCTCCAATTGTCATTATGATAAATGTAAGCAGTGGGAGAGTACATATCCCGGTATGATTGGAAAGAATCCTAACCGTGATTTTAGTTTACTAGTACGAGATCGGTATCGTCGTGGTTTTAGATTGTTCTGGGAGGAGGAACCTGGTCAACGATTCAACTGTTGGAACAACAAGAGAATATGGTTTCTACGTCATTGTTGTGAAGACACAGAGTGTTTTGACTATAGGCCCACTGATTTTTATTTGGCTGTGAAAGAATGTGATTCGACACTTGAGGACACTATTTGTGAAACTGCTTCAAATACGCAAATTGAAACACGTGAATTCTATAGAATGATTGCGAATAGTATCATCGACTATACAAAGAGATATGACAAGAGTGAAATCACACTCTACTGTAGAAAATGTGACCCTGACATTGCACTACATCAGGATCAGTACACTGTGAATTCAGATAATCTACCTGCACTAGCTGTTGTCGACAAATACCTAGTAGTAGTGGATGAAATCTAAAGAGTAGAAAAGTCGTTTTATCATGTATATAATTTTTTTTATTAATAAACAATTTCAAATAAATATTTAGAACATTTTATTCTTAGGGCACTAAAATCAATATTAAATAAACTTGTAAGTATATTCTCCACTAGAAAGTCGTTCAATTTAGGTAAGTCAATGTAGATGTTGAGAAACTGCTTGTAGGTGTAGCCACGACATCTGAACATGAAAAAGAGTAGTGCATGAAAGCCACATGTCTTAGTTGTTAAATCCTGTACTCTTAGTTCATTTTGAATAATGGTTTTCCCACTGCTTTCAATAAAGTTGTTGATTTATGGAACATAGAATTTATGCGAGATGCCAAGAGGATCGAAAAATTCCATATTCTTCGCTGTTTGAAAGATGCATAACCAATGGACAGTCTTCAAAGTCAACGGACTGCTATTAACAATGATTAGGGAATTGTTAACACTTGGAATTTTTTCAATGAAGTCTGAGGGTATGCAATAGGACTTGTATTGGGACATGTAAGTATCCATACTAAATACATTGATTATTTGATTTATGTTCATGGTGCAAGGTCTAGTAGAACACTGCCGTCGGGTGTGATTTCCCAATCGGTTTCAAATTGACTCAGTGATATTAGCGTGATACTCTAAGTCAGAGTATCGACAAATGTACACTCTAAACATACATTCCCGGTTCCTACTTTGCTCATATCCTGTGTGCCTGACAAGTCTAAAACAATAAACCCATGATTTTTTGAAAACATTGAATCGGTTATTCCATTTTCAAATAGTTGAGAGTCATAATCTAGAGATTGCATAGTTATTTCATAAAGATCTCTAAATGATTTTTTGTCAAATTAGAGAGTTGACATAGGAACACAGATCTATATGAACACGAGACGAAATCGACTAGAAAAATTAAAATATAGGGTAGTTTTAGTAACGGCTACAATGGCACTTAAACTCTAAACAAAGGTCCATGTGAAGTTAGATGGACTTTCTTCAGTGATAAATTATGAATCGCTATAGCTACGAGAACCGCTGGCAATGTGACGTTGATTGGTGATCGTATGGGGGACAAGAATTTTAATGTTGCTACCATTGGCTCTTAGCTTTTCCACTGCCAATGCAACAGAGCTCATAACTTGTTGTTTTCGAACGTGGAGAATTGCCGATGTGATAATAACATTTGCATCGGGTGCAGCAGGAAGTGTTTTTCTCAAAATGAAATTCGATGGGGCCATCTGTAACTTTATGTCAATCTTGACATTGGGGGGTAGCTATTAGGATATATTGAATATCTCATGATTTAATTTTCCAACTAGATGATACTCCTGGGTCACTGCTGTAGTCAACTCACCGTCAGTATCAACACCTGTTCGATATTCATAGCCTAATGATTGTCCTCTCATCTCCTTGTATGCCTTTGGCGTCATCATCATAAATTGTATGTAGCTTGCATAGTTGGATAAATTATTGGTAGTGCTCACCAATGCCCCATTAATAAATACATTAATTTGTTTGAACAGGTTGTGTAGAGTACAGTTTTCATAGGAGAGACCATCGCCGGCATTTGGAGTTGTATTATCTGACTTTTTCTTCACCACAACATTTAAATCAATAAATGTTGATGACAAATCAATGAAATAGTCTTCATTGGAAAATATTTGAAAGTGTATATTTTCCGAGAGGGCTTGTTGAGGGTGAAATTGTTCATAGTAGCCATACTTGACACTGACATCAACATTTTCAGCATTGAATAAATTCAATGAGGAACTGATTGATGGATATGATTCCTTGTGAGGGAGATAAGTCATCTTAAGAGAAGAAATCCTTCTTTGATCTAACAATCTTTCTCTTCTTCTTCTTGTGCTGCTGCTTATTGGTCTTCGTTGTTCTATTACTCAAAGTACTTGTTGATGTCATTTGCTTCCTGCCTGGGTAGAGACTGATGAGTGACTGATGCGAACGCATCCTTTTCAATCCCTACCCAGTTTATCGAGATTTTAATTGCTCACCAACAGATCTTGCTGAAGATATAATATTTTCTTTAACACTCGCCTTGAAATTCTTGCCCGACCCCCAGTCTTATAGTGTAGATGCATAAAAATTCGACGCAACAGGTACAAGGTATTTTCTGGCAAGGGGTAGTGCAGAACTATATAGCTTAGCAAACAAGCTACAAAGACCATAGCCAGACATTGTAGTACGCCCCTTGTAGTAGTCCAAGCCATTGCCTATTTGACATGGACTCAAAGCACCAACATAACAGTCAATATCGGGACAGACAAATGGAGTTCTTCTATTGTTCATTGCTTAGGTTATTGTACCGTCGTTGTCGTTGAAAATGGGTCGAAAATGACATTTAATCACTGCTAAGCCTTTTGAAATTGCTATTTGATAACCTAATTAAGTTATTAGTGTTAAATGACAGAGTTACAAATATGAAATATTTACGGGAATATACTGAAGATGCTTTATATTGTAGTGGTGAACATGTTCTTGATTGGTTTTTCGTTCAAGAACTCATAGGAGGGGAACATTTGAATTACCATCCCGAGATGTTTCCACAAATGAAGCGTAGAGAAATATACAAATGTCTGTGGAGAAGCTGGATGCATAGTCTGCATAGATAACATGGTCACTACCACTGAAATTTTCTGTCTTAATAATACGGTTTTTTAAACCAAGAACCTCACTTACAGTCTAATTGATGAAAATTCTTTATGTCTCTAACTTTTTTTTTACTTACCTTCTCCGTTGGTCCGCTAAGCAATTGAAAGTTAATCCGCCTTTTTTCGACTTGCCCTTTTTTTTTTGATGAATTGATAACTGTCATTCAGTTTATTGTATTAACTGTAGAGGATGTTAGCAATAGGGTACTGATTAGAGTCAAAAAATGCCATTGCACCTTCATCACCGAATTCAAACGGTCTTATTTTTATTTAATATTTACGATCCTTTCTCAGTATGTCATTGGTATTTTTTATAATGACGTCGACAAGACCCATTTCATCGGCGCCTTAATTTTGGCCGGCGGAAGAGAGTTTTGTCAAAAAATCACTTGTCGTATTAAAGTCATTGTAGAGAGGATCGGAAACGTTGGGCATGAAAGTTACATAGAAATCATTGGGCATTGTCAATATCTTCAACACCAATCCAAGAATCAAAATCCGAGTTGTATCCTAGCCAGCGAACAAGTAACTGTTTCTTACCCCTGCGAGTACGTGTCTTTAATATCTTTTCAATTTGATAGATTTCACTAGCATTTTTAACTTTTTGCAATTCATAGTCATAAAAACCACCGAGAATCTCTTCATCTTTGGTATCACGCAGGCGATAAGTTATGGGTTTAGTGTCTAGGATTTTTGAAACTTTAAAAAGTTCAGTGGACCACAAATAAGTCCCCTTTTCAAAAACATTAGTTGTTATATTAATTCTAACCTTATCACCAACATTGAATTCATTTTTCTTCTTCTTCTCGACTTTTGATTCATTGGAATATTGTTTAAGAAAGGTGTCAGTTTTATTATGATCCCAATGATGAACTTCCGATGGTTTAGATTTGGACAATGAGCGATGAGGTCGTTGATTATAAATCAACCTGATTTTATCCAGATCATGAATAAAATCCGGTGTATTTTTCAATGTACAGTATCTTAAAATTAAAAGTCGAAGAGTTCTTATCAATCATTCCGCCAATGCATCCTGTATAGGACTATGCGTATGATAGAGCAGTGTACTTTATTTCTCTAGTACTGTTGCAACATTAGAATTAACAAATTCACTACAACGATCCGTTTGAATTTTTTTATATGAATACTTTTCGAGAAGACTTTCAATGGCCTGAGAAACTTCAATACCTCTCTTTGATTGAGATGGAATTGCATATGCATAGTGACTAAAAACACTGATTGCAAGTAAAATGTACTTTCACGGTATATTTTGACGTCGTTGAAGTTCATCTAGAGTCAAGAGATCTGCTTGCATTATATCCAATGGGTAAAAGGATTTAGTTTTTCGATATTGATTGGCACGAAGTCTGTGATTTCTATGCAGAGTGTAACTTGGCTCATATTGTAGATAATCTTGTACAATTTTAGTGCAAACACCTGTGACTTTGGAAAGAGTTGTGGGGGAACTTAAACTCCCCACCCCGCCAATATTTTCATAAACACCTTTCAGAACTTCAGCCATTTTGAACGTAAACACGTTGTGTAACGTCCACTACACTTGTGTATACGGGCTGGTGCTTCTGGTGGTTATGTGGATGTGATACGCCTTTGCTTTTGTCGTGATATGTGTTGTGTTCTAGTATTATCCAAAATTTATTTAAAATCTTCTTCTTCTTCTTCATGATCATATTTTAATGTTGATGATTCACGGTAATTGAATTTTCTAAGAATTTTTAAATTTCCAATAATAATTTTGTTGACGTTTAATGTATTTATAAATTTTTATATATGAGTGTTAAATGATAATAATCCTTTACGATTTGTAACCATGTCATAGATTAAATAAAGTAGATTATAGCTATTGCCCCGAATTATAATCCTTTCCCCATTGCTCTCAACTTGAATTTGATCACTTTCCAAGAGATAGATTAGGAGTCGTGTTAATTTTTCACGATAATAGTTGGGCATTATATTTACAAATTTAAATAAAAATTAATCCATTTAATACGTCTTTAATTGTGTTCCAGCAGCAGCAGCAGCAGCAGGAGATTCTTGAGGAGATGATTCTTTTTTAGGATCAGCAGTGGGCTGTGATCGATAGTGTTTGTCCACTCGATAAAGAGCATCTTGAAGTAAAATCAGTTTTTTATCATCATCAATAGTTTCATTGTCGAGGAATTTACTCAGATTATCCTCAAAGTGTTCCGCGGGTGAGAGAACGAGTTCTATTGGAGTTAATTTGTAGGGTTTTGCCATTTTTACTAGAAAAAACTGTTTACAAGTCCCGCAATTATTGGCAGTGAAAGTGTGAAAAAGCTACCACCTGTCTGACGAAGTTACTTCTTTTTAAAATTATTCCCTTTGTTTTTGGAGGCAAATGTACGTACAATGGAACGATGTTGCTTTACCTGTTGCTTAAAAACTTCTGGCAGTTGAACATTACCCTCGGTAAAATTTAAACAAAACTCATATATTAGATTAATGAAATCATTGGCAATACCGTGTTTGAGTATTGCTTTTCTAAGCTGATGTTTTGAAGTGCTTAGAAATGAAAACAAATGTATATTTTCATGTAGTTTTTTCAGTGTCATGATAGCGAATAATAGGTCTTTTTAGTGTTCACCGGGAGATCTGCTGTAATTTCATTTTCGAAAATATCTGTGAATACACGCAAATCCTTGGTTGTCTTTTGATTCAGATCCAGCAGAATATAACCGTGACGTTTATTTTTTGCCTGATTGTATTTTGAGAGCAGACATTTGGGGGAAACTGGATAGATTTGTTTATTGAGAGTTATTAGCGAGCTAGAATCACTAACAACTCTGTAGATGATATAGTAGGTGCAGTTCAATACAAGTATTCGCATACATTTGCTTTGATGAAAGGGATTGTGTAGAACTAGAGTAACAGAAATATGTCCATGATGAGAGCGAAGAGTAAACAATTGCAGCATTTGCTGGGATCATTGTTCAATAGATTCAGCCAAATCGTCAATGATCAGCCAAGAGTTTGGTTCAATAATGTTGAAAACATCAAGTCCCGGTATGAACTGTATCTGCATCGATCCCATGGTGGCGGCAGCAATTGCTTTTATTTTATTGTATGACTCCTGCCAAATACTATAGCAATAGTAGATTTTTTTCGGCTTTTCCGCAAACATTTTATCACAATTTTTAATTATTTTAGTTAAGAGTGTTGTTTTGCCAGACATTGAGGGCCCACACATAAACGATCTTATTGTTTTTTTAAATTGATACATGTTCCTTTCAACAGTTCACCTGGACAACTAACTGTAGACCCTAATTGTCTAATGACTAAATAATTTTTCCTTACTACTCTGTTCTTCAAGAAGAATAAGAATAATAAGACAAAGAAAAAGACTAATAAATAATCATATTTTTTCTTTTATTATATGCAAATAAAAAAAATTAAAAATACATTGAAAAAAAAAACAATTTTTTAAATTTATTCATAATAAAAAATACAACAACATTTACATAGGTACACACAGAGAAAAAAAAACACTTTTTTTTGCTTATAGAGAAAAAAAAAACGTTAAATTAGAGAGAGCACTTTAAAAAATACACTTTTTTTAAATTTATTTATAATAAAAAAAAATACAACAACATTTACATGGGATGTACACAGAGAAAAAACATTTTTTTTATAGAGAAAAAAAAAACATTAAATTAGAGATGGCACTTGAAAAAAAAAATCTGCTCTAAGTCCAAAAAAAAAAAGATAACTTTGGTGTCGGTGCGCCCCCGCGCTGGGGGCGGCCGGCCCCCCCCCCCGGGCCGCGAGGCCCCCCCCCCAAAGGGTTTTAGGACAAAAGTTACAGGACTTTCTTTAAACCGAGACTTTCCCTGTGGGCAATACATTCGATCCGGTCTGAAGTTAAATATTGACCAATGGGGTGGGGGGTCACACCCACTTGACAAACATAGACCTTGTCGGAGATGGTACTCATGGCTATTTTCTCTACATTTACATTATAGTTCTTGTAGTTTAATGAACGAATTGCCAACAATTTTGCTCGTGGAATTGTATTTTCAACAATACAATTCCTATAAATGTCGATGTCGAAATTTTTGTCCACAAAGCGCATGGTTACTCCTTTGCAACGTTTCTTGATTTCCTCGTCGTATGTCTGTATAAAGTACACCTTCGGACCTACAAACATACCACGGGAAATCAGGTCGCTACTCATGTCATATTTTAAAAATAAAAGCTGAGTGGGCGACCGATGTTTTACTAGCTTAGGGTAAAGAACACCACAGCGATGGTGGTAGTCAATCCGTTACCTGATGATTAAACCGTGTGCCAAAACCTCAATTCGATTTGGTGTTTTTACTTTGAGCAGTAGAGACCCCGTGTCACCGTAGCAGACCTCTACTTGCCCCTTTTCCAGCCACCGTACCCTAGCCACATTGTAGTAGAATTCCAACATGATATTTTTTGAGATCTCCAAGATAGCACTGCCTGCAGCAATATTTTTATTCAGGACAATGCGTCTTTTTTTCCTATTCAAAAGTACCATGCCCGGGCCAATGATTGTAAAGGAAGTGTAATTGGAATCGGCAATAATTCGAGCACATTGTTCCGAATCGGTCACAACGTCACAACGATTCCTATTACGAAAACTCTCACACATTTTGCCGAAAAGCGAATTTAAAATGAGTTTATAAATGTCTTTTTCGGCCTTCGTCTGTGCTGCAGAACGTTTGCCGACAAAAGTGTCAACAAACGTTTTTAGATAGGGTTTTTGACTAAACTCGAGTGCTCGGTGAACCTTTGTGACGTTGAAACCATTGCTACACATTCATTTTAACGCTACATGATGTACAACTATGTTTTTTTCGGCAGAAGGTCAGCAATAAGTTTTTGTTTTGAAGGTGTCCAATGCAATCCGTCCACCTCGACTAAACGCCTATTGCGAGGACTCAAAGAGTCCTTAGTCACAGGTCTATTGATGCCTGGGAAAACAAAATCCTTTACTGAATCGTGAAGCTCGACTGGTATCTCTCCATCAATTTCAAAAAACCATCCAACCGGCCCATTCTCCTCAACACTGTCAATGTTGGGGAAATGGGGAGCGTGAGGGTCATTGAGCCATTTATAGTCTCCGCAAGGTGGCGCATAATTGGATATGGCCGAGGGGTAGAGAGAATTCATATCGAGAAAAACTGCATTTGATTCTGTCCCCGTCTTCTCTCCTGTTGGATCGGTTTCCAAGATACGGTCCCCGTGAAAAACAAAACCCCCCTCATTGACCTCTCGATGAACAGATGCTGATCAATGTCAGTAATTAGCCCAATTTTTTCCCCACTAATTTTCAGGATGAGGTCCATCACTAGATGAGGCGAAGAAAAATAATACCCCAAATCAAGATTTTATCTTGATTTATCAAGATATCAAGATCAAGATTATCAAGATATCAATACCTCATAGATTTTATCCGTATTTTTACACATAATGTCTAACAAAGTTAACACGTCACTCGACAAATACAGCTTGCAGTAGTCAAACCCATTTTTACACCCTCCCTCTGCCCAAACTTTTTTAGCAAAACTATATTCCTTGGGGGTGCAACTAAGATCGTGAAGACTGTCGTAAAACGATTCAATATAAGGAACAGTCTCCTCGGCGAATCTCGACATGGAACAATAATGGTCATAAGGATAGATGCCCTTGACCGTTAACATATCATATAAATCCTTTGGAAATTGTTGCTTGAGAAGGGGGAAAGCATTGCAGTCGTCATCGTTTTTCTGCACTTGAATTAATTCGCTCAATGATTTGGGGAAAAAACTGTAGGAATCTAAAAAGCGAATTTTATTCGTGTACTCAACACCGGCTTCAACAAATTTCCACATAAATTCCAAAACAAGCAACTTTTCTGAGGACTTATGTATGATTTTGTACGTATGTTTCTCTATCACACATGCATCATCATCATCATCCAATTGAAGAGTTCATTTAAAATGTTCATGGGTGTTTATAACATACTTTATAACATAGGTCGAGATATTTCTACTCTACTCCCGAAAAAGTTTTTTTAGAATTTTTAAATTACGTAGCTAATGATCCAAAAACCGCCCGTAAATGTTCCACGTTGAATTGGGTTCAATAAGGTGATTGTGGTCCTGCACCGCGTCTTTTGGGACAAGGGGACCCCTACACACCCAGCAAATTGTTCCCTTTTCCAACGCCAGTTGCTCTTTATCCGACAATGTCATTGGATAATTGGTATGACGTAATCGTGAAATTGCCTTGTGTGCCATTTTGATTATTTAAACAAATAGCTTTTACATAATTCCATCCTATTATAGAGTAAAAAAAAACTCAAACCATGTAATTTTTTTTGTTTGTGTAACGGCGGGATTGTGCGGAGGAACACGGCACTAGTTGTTGTTACATGACTATATTTGTCCTGGATGTGTTTGATACCAAAACCAGTCTTGTTTCACAATCCAAAGACACTTTATCAGATTGCAGAAGAGAATTTTGAAAATTTTTTAATTGTAAAATGTCTTTGCCTTCTGCCGGCAGGTCTATTCTCTGATGTCCAGGAATTTTGCAAGGCCCCATGGGGTCTGAAAATTGTCGCTCCGATCTAAATGGGGAAAGACAACTGGAGCAATAGAAGTATTCTCCAAATTTTCTGCCTCCACAGAGGAGCCGACTAATTGCTATAACGGGAAAAAGATTATCATAGGAATTTACATCTTTGGGAGGTTCGTAAATAGCCCATACCCAGTTTTTAACATTTTCCACCATCGGCGTCCTCACTGACTACAAAACCCCTGTTTTATTTGGTTTTTTCCCCCATCTACAAATTCCGTGTCGTTCTGGAGAACAAGCACCCCCACCCCAATATTTTCAATTTCTTTTTAGAAAATGGTTATTTCTTTAAATGAAGATCGATATTTTACCAATACAAAAAAAAAAATTAATTTATGGAAATTTTTTCCACACTTAAGTGCAATTCTGTCGATATTTTTCATTTTTGACTCATTATATAATGTTTTATGGTCCGCTGCTAAAAATGCATACTTAAAGCGTTGCAGCCCTGTTTCAAAATTGAAACCCTGAACCCATCCTGTAGCCGACAAATCTGGATGGCATTTTATTTCTTTACCCCTCCTACCCCTTAAAATAAAGTTTTTTTTTAAATCTACTGAGATTCAGATCCATGCGTTCAATGTATAAAATTGTGGACCCACTCCCCCTCTCGCTAAACGTATCCAAATGTGAAATTAGTTTATTTACCCAGTTGAAAAAATTGTCTTCAAATTCATTTAGACCTAGGTAGAAAGTCTGGTTGCCTATCTAAAAATGAAAATAAAAAACGTCCCCATATGTTCACTTTTGTAAATAAACTTTTTGATGCACTGATGCATTAATTCCCTCTCGACCTCCCCAATTCTGGATCTGAATCTCAATTTGCGCTCGAATTTTGTCAATATAACTATTGAGAACTTTCACGGGGTCATTTCAAATAATGCCCGCGTTTTCCACGGGAGCTAAAAACTACCCTGTACGCTTGCAAATGACCTAGAACAGATTCTAACAGATAAAAATCAGGTAAGTCCAGGGACGTTACACTATTTTTATGTCATGTCATTGTTTGTTCAGGACTCAATTCAATAATATTAAAGGTCTGATTAAAAATGCCCCCGGACAAATGAGCTAATGTTTTATTACTAATAGTACTACTATTAAGTGGAATGGTGGAGGAGGGTGACAGGGACTTGTCAATAACACCACTCCCAGTCTGTTCAATCACATTGGGGGGATGTGACATGAGGTTCCCTAGTACATATTCCATGGTGTTTGGAGACAATTGGTCGAGCCAGCCTGTATTGTCCTCTGATGGAATTTCGTTATGAGGACCCGGTTCAAATTTACTTGTAGCATCATCTAAATATTCACGCATGGAACTATCTGCCCACTCTGGGTCCTCAAGCATGTCAATATCGCAAGTTAAGTCCTCCATGCTGGCCATTTCCCCAAAAACATCGTTAAGGAATCTCTCATGCCACTTCATATTCTCTAGAACAAGTGTAGGTTCATCCCTGAACTCTGCTGGTGGTGACAGAATTGGTTCTGTAAATATACCTGTTTCATCACTCAATGGTGCCGCTGGGGGTGCTATATTTTTAATCTGTAGGAAAAAAAGTTTTTTTTCTTATTTAAAATAACAATTTTTTTTTATAGTTAATAAACTTTGTCAATTTCTCATAGTCATTGTCCCACCACCTGAACAATTAAAATAATGAGAAAAAAAATTTACACTGCCGTATTTCTTTCATAATGTCAACTGAACATGTTAAAAAATATATATATTTTTAGAGCCCCCCTCCCCCAAACCCCAATCCCCTCCCGGGGAGAACCCTTGGGGGCTGGAAGCTTCCTTCAAGGTAGGAGGATCGATACCCTTTCTGAGTTGGGGGATATCGGACTTCACAACACTGTTCAAATAGAAGAGTCTCAAATTCTTTTCTTGAACCTTTTCAAAACGAAAATAATTGCCTGAGTTGGTAAGAAGAAGAAAAAAAAAGTTACATTGCCTTATGTCTTTCATAATGTCAACTGAACATGTTAAAAAATATATATATTTTTAGAGCCCCCCCCTCCCCCAAACCCCAATCCCCTCCCGGGGAGAACCCATGGGAACCAGGAGCTTACTTCGAGGTAGGAGGATCGATACCCTTTCCGAGTTGGGGGTATCGGACTTCACAACACTGTTCAAATAGAACAGTCTCAAATTCTTTTCTTGAACCTTTCAAAACGAAAATAATTGCCTGAGTTGGTAAGAAGAAGAAAAAAAAGTTACATTGCCTTATGTCTTTCATAATGTCAACTGAACATGTTAAAAAATATATATATTTTTTTAGAGCCCCCCTCCCCCTCCCCCAAACCCCAATCCCCTCCCGGGGAGAACCCTTGGGAACCAGGAGCTTCCTTCGAGGTAGGAGGATCGATACCCTTTCCGAGTTGGGGGTATCAGACTTCACAACACTGTTCAAATAGAACAATCTCAAATTATTTCTCGAAAACACCTCAGTGTTTCACTTCATCACTCAATGGTGTCCCTGGTGTTGCTATATTTTTAATCTGTAGAAAAAAAAAAGTTTTTTATTTTTTATGTAAAATAATATTTTTTTTTTTTTTTTTTATAGTTAATAAACTTTTTAAATTAAAATTTTGGATGGTTCTTTCTAGAGCCCCCCCTCCCCCAACCCCTCCCGGGGAGGACCCTTGGAAAACAGGAGCTTCCTTCGAGGGAGGAGGATCGATACCTTTTCGAGGTGGGGGTATCGGACTTCACAACACTATTCAAATAGAACAGCCTCAAATTCTGTTCTCAAATGCATCTTTTTTTCAACGAAAATAATTGCCTGAGTTGGTTCAAAAATAGTGTTTTTCTTTGCATGTGAAACCCATAATCGGAGATTATTCAAAGGACTCTTCTTATCGCAAATACATATCCTGTTTCAAGAAGCTCACTTAGAATTCAAAGCAGATTAAAAAGCGATGGGGAGATCTGATAAGAGTCCGGATGTGTGTGACAGTTTAGTACGAAATATACGATAGTTTGAGAAACAGTGAATAGACCTGAGAAAATTTACCTTATTTTTGAAAATAGGGATAGAAAAAAAAATTATGTATATACTTACAAATTCTGACCGGGCTTCTATATCTGAACTCCTTGGCAAAACTTGAGGGGTATCAAGCTCACAATCTTCAGTAGGGTGAGCTGAGGCATATGAAGCAATCCATTCCCTTTTCAAGTTCCTTCCAGCTGCCATGGAGCTAACGCTGGGGTCAGAGGACCTTTTCATTAAAAGATTCGCAAGCATTGACTGGTCCAGGTCTTGTGTAGTTCTTGCAGCGAATTTGATAACTGATGCTCTTGCAGCTTGCATTAATGTGCCTTCGCTATATCTTGCCCTCTTTTCAGAAGGGGGGATATTGCACGTACCTTCTTCCTTTAAAAAAAAAAGACAAAAATTTAGCATGTAGCAAAAATGCATTTTGGGTTTGGAAAATAATTCAGTTTATTTTAGGCGTCTAAAGTAGTTTAAAATATTTTTTTTTTTTTTTTTTCAATTGAATAAATATTTATATTTTCCTTTATTATCAAAATAAAATGCTCATTGTTACAAATTTAGATTTTTTAGAATAAGAACAGTCACTGACACTTCCTTCAGCGAGCTTCCTCTTTGTATACTGAAGCGTAAAATTGTTACTAATCATGCGGTTATGAACATTTTGTGAAATTCAAAGTCAATTTAGTCAGAAATTATTAAACTCTTTGGTATAACAGCCCTTTTTCTCTTTAAACTATCAGATTTCAATCAAATGTATAAATAGAAATTTAAGAAGTGGAAAAGTTAATTAAAATGACACAGTTAATCCCCTTATGCATCATAGATTCTAAATTGTTTTTGATTCTTCTTCTTCTAAAGATTAAAAGCATCATTAGCCTACTAAGATCTAAAATACCACTGAAATACATTTTCCGGCAGTACATGATAACGAGCTATAAATAAGAAAAAACCGAAACTCAAAAAAGCAAACTTTTATAACAATTAATACACTTAACTTAATAACTAGACAATTTCTTTTTCATATAACACTGAGAATATTTTTTTACTCACCAGAAATTGCTTAGAATTATCCATTTTTCTATGTAAATATTTCTTACAAAAAATGCTTGTAGTGTTATCTCGAATATGAACTATTCAAAACTGATGGATAATCGAATATGAAACCTGAATATATACAAAAAATAATTGGCAACTAAAAAAGAGACACCGGTTTTGCTTTATCACTAAAAAAAAAGACATTGAACTTTGAAATTGCGTAAATCCTCTTGGCAAAGAGTGTAATGACATGTTTACCTACCAGAAAAACCTGTTTGGTACGGGGGCGTTGGCAAAATGGTAGGTAACATACTACTTTCAGCTTTCGGATAATCCATTTGCTTATAAAATGTACTGCATCAATTTCGAAACTTCACGTTCATACATTTCTTATAGAAAAGCTGTTTTAAATAGCAAAATATCCCTCCGAGACAAAATTGGGAAAACAGTTCAGAAAACCGCCATTGAATTACTAATGTTTTGGATTAATAAATCGGAGAGTTTCGCTAATAAGCGTGATCTAAAAAGTATATTGTCGTAGACCCAAAATTTCTCTTGGTAATGAAGAGAAAATTGCATTGTCCCTAGGAGGCGTATCTTGAAGTCTTTTCAAATAAATTAATTAAAAAAACTTTTTCCACAAAATAAGTTTTTCAAAGAAAATTATAGAACTCCATTAAACAAAAAATGAGCAAAAATAAAATCAAATAATCTACCAAGCGTGAAACTACCACAAATCAGCATCGATAAATAAATGAAACCCAAAACGAATAGAAATTACAATAAATAACCAAGTCAAACTCAAAACGAGCAGAAATTAATATAAGTTGGGCGCAAAACCCCTATGCCTTCCCAAGGCCGGAACAAAATTTGCACTTTACTGAAAAAATATAAATGTTTTTACTATTATAATTTTAATAGATCAAATAATATTAACATTTTGATAACTAAATATCAGTATATGTATATTAAACTGACAATGCACATTCATTTTGTATTTTTTCAGTAGAGTACAAATTTTGTTCTGGCCTTGGGAAGGTATAGGGGTTTTGCGCCCAACTTATATTAATTTCTGCTCGTTTTGAGTTTGACTTGGTTATTTATTGTGATTTCTATTCGTTTTAGGTTTCATTTATTTATCGACGCTGATTTGCGGTAGTTTCACGCTTGGTATACTATTTGATTTTATTTTTGCTCATTTTTTGTTAAATGGAGTTCTTTACTTTTCTTTGAAAAACTTATTTTGTGGAGAAAGTTTTTTTGATGAATTTCTGTTCGTTTTATATTGACATAGTTTTCTCAGGGAAAAAGAAAATAACACTTTAAATCTTTTCGTTTTTTAAGACTTTATAGTTCGGCCTGCTATTTGTATGCTGGAGAAAAATGTTCAGCATTTTTTAACAACATGCACTCTTTTAAAAATCTGGACACAAAGAGTACTATTTAATTTAGTTTCAAACCTCGTCTAGTTGACCTGAAATGAAAAACTTGATACCATTCGCAAAAAAATCTGTTTACTTTCTTTCATAGCTTGGATACACCTACGCTATTTTGATTTGGTTAAATGAAATTTGGTTAAATTTTTGATTTGATTTGGATATATATATATATATATATATATATATATATATATATATATATATATATATATATATATATATATATATATATATATATATATATATATATATATATATATATATATATTATATATATATATATATATATATATATATATATATATATATATATATATATATATATATATATATATATATATATATATATATATATATATATATATATGGGAGGGGGCTAGTTGCCCTCCTATCACATTCGACTATTAAAAAGGGCAATAGCCCTTTGAATTTCCAATCGAACGAGCCTTTTTTGAAGTTTCTACGACAAAGCCTTCTATACAAACCTTATATGCTCCCAGGGCGTAACTTAAAACCCTTGCCCTGAGGGTTGTGGGGGAGCATCCTCCTCAAAAACATATTTTGTATCTGAAAATCAACTACGCTGAACAAAATGGCTATCTCAAAATTTTTATTGGATGTGTTTGGGGGAATGATGGGCACGGGGGGGGGGGGGGCTAGTTGCCCTCCAAACATTTTCGACTATTAAAAAGGGCACAAGCCCTTTGAATTTACAATCGAATGAGCCCCTTTTGAAGTTTCTACGACAACGCCTTCCATAAAAAACCTTCTATGCCCCAAGGGCATAACTTAAAACCCTTGTCCTGAGGGTTGTGGGGGAGTGTCCTCAAAAACATATTTTCTATCTGGAAATTAACTAGCCTACGCTGAACAAAATGGCTATCTCAAAATTTTGATTGGATGTGTTTGGGGGAATGATGGCCGTGGGGGGGGCGAGCGGGGGTAGGTGCCCTCCAATCACTTTCGACTATTAAAAAGGACAATAGCCCTTTGAATTTCCAATCGAATGAGCCTGTTTTGAAGTTTCTACAACAATACCTTCAATAAAAACCATATATGCTCCCAGGACGTAACCTAAAACCCTTGCCCAGAGGGTTATGGGGGAGTGTCATCCTCAAAATCATATTTTCTATCTGGAAATGAACCACGCTGAACAAAATGGCTATCTCAAAATTTTGATTGGATGTGTTTGGGGAATGATGGGCGTGGGGAGGGGGGCTAGTTGCCCTCCAGTCACTTTCGACAAATAAAAAGGGTACTAACCCTTTGAATTTCCAATCGAAAGACCCTGTTTTAAAGTTTCTACGACAACGCCTTCTATAAAAACCTTATATACCCCCAGGGCATAACTTAAAACCCTTGCCCTGAGGGTTGTGGGGGAGTTCCCTCCTCGAAAACATATTTTCTATCTGGAAATCAACTAGCCTACGCTTAACAAAATGGCTATGTTTCTGTTTGGGGGAATGATGGGCATGGGGGGGGGGCTAGGTGCCAATCACTTTTTACTATGAAAAAGGGCACTAGCCGTTTGAATTTCCAATCGAATGAGCTTTTTTTGAAGTTTCTACGACAGCACCTTCTATAAAAACCTTATATGCCCCCAGGGCATAACTTAAAACCCTTGCCCTGAGGCTTCTGGGGGAGTGTCCTCCTCAAAAACATATTTTTTATCTGGAAATCAGCTACGCTGAACAAAATGGCTATATAAAAATTTTGATTGGATGTGTTTGGGGGAATGATGGGTGCGGGTGGGGGCTATTTGCCCACCAATCACTTTCGACTATTAATAAAGGCACTAGCCCTTTGCATTTCCAATCAAATGAGCCCCTTTTGAAGTTTCTACGACAGCGCCTTCTATAAAAACCTTATATACCCCCAGGGCATAACTTAAAACCCTTGCCCTGAGGGTTGTGGGGGAGTGTCCTCAAAAACATATTCTCTATCCGAAAATCAACTACGCTGAACAAAATGGCTATCTCAAAATTTTGATTGGATGTGTTTGGGCGAATGATGTGCGTGGGGGGGGGGGAGGGGTCTAGATGCCTTTTATTAAAAACTTTATATGCCCCCAGGGCATAACTTATAACCCTTTCCTTGAGGGATGTGGGGGAGGGGTTGTCATCCTTAAATACCTAATTTCCTAAACTTTCAACTACGTTGAACAAAATGGCGATCTGAAAATTTTGATTGGATGTGTTTGGGAAAATGGTGGGTGTGGGTGGGGGGCTAGTTGCCCGCCAATCACTTTCGACTATTAAAAAGGGCACTAGCCTTTTCAAATTCCAATCGAAGGAGCCTTTTTTGAAGTTTCTACGATAACGCCTTCTATAAAAACCTTATATGACCCCAGGGCATAACTTAAAACCCTTGCCCTGAGGGTTGTGGGGGAGTGTCCTCCTCAAAAACATAATTTCTATCTAGAAATTAATTACGCTGAACAAAATGGTTATCTCGAAATTTTGATTGGGTGTGTTTGGGGGAATGATGGGCGTGGGGGGGGCTAGTTGCCCTCCAATCACTTTCGACTATTAAAAAGGGTACTAGCCCTTTGAATTTCCAATCGTTTGAGCCTGTTTTGAAGTTTCTACGACATCGCCTTCTATAAAAAACCTTATATGCCCCCAGGGCATAACTTAAAACCCTTGCCCTGAGGGCTGTGGGGGAGAGTCCTCTTCAAAAACATATTTTCTATGTGATAATCAACTACGCTGAACAAAATGGCTATCTCAAAATTTTGATTAGATGTGTTTGCGGGAATGATGGGCGTGGGGGGGGGGGGGGGGAGTTGACCTCCAATCACTTTCCAATAATAAAAAGGGCACTAGAACTCTCAATTTCCAATCGAATGAACCCCTTTTGAAGTCTCTACGACGACCCCTTCTATATGAAGTGCCCTGCTTTAAAGAAAAAAAAATAATGAACTGTACATTGTGTCAACATTGATCTTATATGCCCTCAAGACATAACTTAAAACCCTTGCCCCGAGGGTTGTGGGGGAGTGAACTCCTCAAAAACATATTTTCTATTTGGAAATCAACTACGCTGAACAAAATGGTTATCTCAAAATTTTGATTGGATGTGTTTGGGGGAATAATGGGCGTGGGAGGGGGGCTAGTTACCCTCCAATCACTTTCGACTATTAAAAAGGGCACTAGCCACTCCAATTTACAATCGAATGTGCCCTTTTCGAAGTTTCTACGACAACTGCTTCGATACGAAGTGCCCGGGTATGGAGAAAAAAAACACATTGTGCCCACATCGTTCTTTACTTAGACAGCGCTAGCGCGCTGCCTATGATTAAAGATTCCACCAGTGCATTTTATTCCTCAGGTCGCATCTGCACTTGTTTAATACGAAATAAGGGAGGACTCTAAGCTTACTAAACAAAATTTTACGCACTACTCGCCGAGGTGAAGCCAAATTATTCACATACTCACTGTCATCTTTGGGTCTAGGCTTTTCCCCCCGGAAATTCCCCCCACGGTGAATTCCCTCCAGAAAATCCCCCCATTTTCCCCAAACGCATCTGATCAAAATTGTGAGATAGCCACTGTGTTCAAAATAGTCCGAAGGTCAAAAAATCATGACTTCGGGTTTGACAACTCCCCTTCCAGTCCCCGGGGCAAGGACTATAAGCTATGCAAGTTGTCCGTTGTTAAGATATAAGGTTTTTATTGGAAGGGTTGTCGTATAAACATTGGATGGGGCAGATGCCTCAAAGGCTGCATTTTAATGCATATAATTCCTAATACTCCTTTAACCATCAGGTAAATACAGAATTAGTTCCAAAAATGGGGCGGGGGTGGAGGTAGATATTGATATTTAATCCCTCTTGATTTCTGGAAATATTTGTGGTTTGCGCTGTTATTATGAAAGTAAAAAATAACATTATGCCCCAAAAATAGCCAAAAACAATTCCGCATAGGAGGAGGGCTTCCCCTTCCTCATAACCACCTACCCCACCCCCCTTGTGGTCGCAGAAACTTCAAAAGATGCTCATTTGAGTTCTAGTCCTTTTTCAAAAGTGACTGGAGATCAACCAGCCTCTGTCCTAAAACTATGTTTGATATTTGGTCCTGTTGTTACCCCTTAGGACATCTGATCAAAATTTTCAGGTAGCTATTTTGTATTTTCACTGTGGCTGATCAATTTTGCGCGTGGAGAAAGCTTCCATGGGGGAGGAAGGAATTATCCGCAAGAGGGATTTTCCGGGGGGATACCGGCTCCCTTCATCTTTATCTTTACGTCTTATTTAAATTCTCACAAGAAGAAGATATTTTCACGGAGAGTACATCTGAGGGCTTTATTGACAAAGGTGTGGTGTCGGCGGCGAAGTGTATGACCGAACTAGTGTTGCAATTGCGCATCCCCTAGGCTTTCACCTTAGACGGCTGTATTGCCTGTATATATGTAATACCTTTAGTACATCTAAAAGGTAGAAAACCTAATTAAAAGCGAATCGTATACCTACCCAAAGTAAATAACCTACTTCAATGACGGTGGTTGTAATTAGTAACAAATGACTATAGTGTTGTAGTCATATTAAGGAGGAATTCTTCAGACAACTAATATCAACAGGAACTTATTTCGTGAAGGCTGGGGTAGAATCGAAAAAATGCACAAAATGCAATATGGAAATTAAATGTACAAATGGAAATTTAAAAATTTACTGCCTTTTCTAAGGGTCAAAAGTGATTGGAAGGCAACTAGATCCCCGTCGTCTCCTTTTTTACCCTGGACCCCTTGTAATCCCCCCCTCCCCAAGTCATCAGATTGAAATCTCTAGATAATCATTTTTCTCAGCAGTCCAATATCCAATAGATATGCCTCCAGGGATGGCAAAATTCATGCAACCTCAGAAGAGAAGGTCCTAAATTAAAGACTCTCCCATTGTTTACCATATAGATTTTTTAAAATGAAGTCATGTCTGATCTTGGTTGTCTGATAGGCATGACCCTTTGAGAGATCAATCCCTAGGCCAAAAAGACCCCACATTATTATCAGGAGAGGATGGGTGATAGGGAGTCCTAAAATGTGTCAAAAGCTACAAAACAACTTCTGTTAAGAAAATCAGTTTATGGGCAAGGATACACCAAAATGCCCCGAGGGACCCCAAGGTGCCCCGATGCACAGGAACAAAAAAAGAAAAAAAATTATTCTATCAATAACAGTTTGTTTTTCTTCTATCAATATAGCATTGAAAAATAAAAAATTGCTCGACCATATAATTCTCCATGTTATATGTTATTATATTTCAAACAATCAATCTAGTTTCATTAGCCTGAGATAAATATATTATTTATCAATATTTTCTTCCTTTTAAATACATTCTTTTCAAATGTATAGAAAAATCAGTGGTAAATCCTTTATTGATTAGCCAATTAAAAAATGCAATAAACTAAACAGGTGGCTTCCAAAATTACCAACTTTCGCTTCAAAAGATTATTTAGGGGTTAATTTCTCATACTTTTGAATTCAATAGAATCAAAATCATAGTTTTGACCCCCCAAAAAATTTTATCTTATAATATCAAAACTATACTGAAAGTCACAAATGTAATTATTCTAAGAAATATTTTGCTATTTCCCATAGCCTTGATTAGCATTGTGATTTCTTCTTTTCGACGTTGACGTTTGGACAAATATAAAACTCAGAGTAAAAAATAATTGTCTTTTCTTTAAAGCATAAATTGAGGCTGGGCTGCCACTTCTAGGGATTTCTCCCTATTCTAGGAAAAAAAACCTTCTTTTAGAAACACTTTTTTTATGTCTACGGATTCTGGGAAATTTATGGCAAAGTAAAGGTTTTTGGGGATATTCAACGAGATTTTTTTTTTCGAACAAAGGCTGAAAACTACTCGTAGATTGCATATGCTCAGCTTTCTTCAAAAATCTTATGCTGCAGCACTGGTTTATGTTGCAGACCAACGCAAAATTTCTAAAAAAAAAAAAAAAGGCTAAAGCGTGGACGGTCAATCAACCATCATCATCATTCACTAGGAATTTACTAATTTGGGTGGCCTAGAATTTACTTTATTTTTAAGCAATGTCTTTGATTGTGATAAACTGCCGAAATAAAAGAACATTGGTTAAGCTATGCAGTAATTGTAGAATAGGCGCATGTAACCTGTATATGTGCACGGGATTCTTTCAGTCTCCCGGTGACTTCTTTTTACCCTGTCATCTGCAAAGCTACATAGGAGTATCCAAATACAGCACCAGCTGCCTAACAGCCTATGCAACGCAGTCTGTATTTTCAACAGCAAAGAATTTCAAATCAAAAAAGATTAAGCATATCCAAAAATAAATGTAGCCACAAAGTAAGAACGACCTACGTTAATCTCGTTAAAACGTTAGATCAATATTACAGAAGGGATGTACCCACTGCCAGAAGCTCAGGTTACTAGGGACCATTGTTTCCACACCTAACGACCTTGAGTAAAGTGATAAATTTGGTCTTTATGTTCTAATTTGAGAAAATTTTTCCCTATTGGACACCACTTTCATAATATTCAATCAAATTGGTATGGTAAAATTGCGTAATGTACAATAACTTCTTAAATTAGGTTGAACCAAGCCTATTAGGCTTGGACACTAAGCCCAAGCCAAAATATTTTTTTTTTATTTCTACGGAGAAACCAGACCTTAACAGAAGGAACTTTAAGGAATATTGGTATGAAAATAGTTAGAATCGAAATCGAAGCTGCTTTTAGGTTTTAATCATTCATTCATAGCGATGTAAGTCCGTTATAAGTTTGCTTTATTACGTGACTTGGTTTTTGTTGTTTCTCCTCACTTTTCTTTGAAAACTTTTTTGGGAAATATTTTTTTAATTATTCAGGAAAGAAGCCTTAAGATAAAGCCTTTTTTCATAATCTATATTGGTTTTAGTTTCAATTTAAGTTTTTTTATTAACTAAGCGTTTATTTGAGGTTCAAATTGAAGCGTTTTCCCTTTGTATTTTTCTTCTTTGCTAAAAATGGAAAAGAATGTAAATTGAAACTCAGATCGACACAAACTGTAGGAAACACGTATCAAACGTTAATTTCTCCTGAACAACGACGTAAGCTGAAAGCCGGTATACGCAGAGTAAATCAAAAAGGCGGCTCTTGTTTACAAATTAGATAAAAAAAAAAACAGGTTTTTTTAACTGACAGTAAGGAGCGACATTAAAACTTAAAACGAACAGAAATTATTCCGTATATGAAAGGGGCTACCCCCTCCTCAACCCCTCGCTCTTTACGCTAAAGTTTTTTATTGTTTTAAAAAACAAAGTTGCGAGACAGAGTCAAGTATTTTGCAGTAGGTTGCATCAAGACATGGCTAATTGTAGAAAAAGAAAAGCCAAGACAGATAGTCCAAGTAATTGAGAGGCAAATGTTTAAATGGCTGCGGCACGGGTAAATGGCGAGAGTTCGAATGAGCCCTCCTGCAATATTCTAGGACCACTGGTCAATACGATCACCCCTGGAAAAAAAAACAAATAAACACGCATCCGTGATCTTTCTTCTGGCAAAAAATACAAAATTCCACATTTTGGCAGATAGGAGCTTCAAACTTCTATAGTAGGGTTCTCTGATACACTGAATCTGATAATGCGATGTTCATTAAAGTTCTATGATTTTTAGGGGTTGTTTCCCCTTTTTTTGAAAATAAGGCAAATTTTCTCAGGCGCGTAACTTTTGATGGGTAAAACTAAACTTGGTGAAACTTATATTTTTGAAATCAGAATAAAAATCTGATTCTTTTGATGTATCAAAATTCCGTTTTTTGGAGTTTCGGTTACTATGAGCCGGGTCGCTCCTTACTTACAGTTCATTACCACGAACTGTTTGACTTAGACGTATGGGAGCCCTGAACCAAATCCTTTGGGTTAAAGAAATAGAGACTCAAAGTATAGTAAGAGGAAGGGGGCGTATCATAGTTTTTTTCATGGTTGAGCTATATACGACAATTATCGACTAGAAACTGGAGATACTTTTATAAGCTCTGTGGTCAATTTCTTATTTCATTAGAACCAAGGGCGCATAGTTTCCTTTTTAGAAGGAAGCTAGGACTCGTAATACTCAGTTTAGTCCAATTCCAGTGCACTAAAAAAGAACACTTTTAGAAGGAGAACCGTTTCAGATGTTTTATATGGGGGCTCAGCCCCCCCCCCTTCTCCTAGGAATTTTTTGGAATACCTATGATTATAATTGTGTAACATAAAAAGGTAATATCCATGAGCTATTAATAGTGAAACCCCAGAGCTATAATCATCAACAGCTTCGCAACTCGTACCTTTAAAAGGTAAAAGGTACACCCAGCCTCTCAACATAATACGAACAAACCAAACCAAACACGGTATTAGAACAGCTATTGATAATGGATGACTCAATGCTTCTAAGACTTCCGGAAAAAACGATACGACAACACATACAAAAAAAGTATTATCGTAAGCTCTTCCAGATAAACAAAATCGTTGTCAAAAATAGGTATTTGGGCCTACACATGATTTCATTTTCAGAAACGAAAGTAAATTCCTCAAAACAGCCGATTTTTTCCAAAAAATTACAGAAAACATAATTTTGTAAATACAAAAAGGATAAACTGTTGTGGGTAGTGTGGGGAAAAGAGCAAAAAACTATCCAGGAAACTTTAAGAAAAAAAAACAACAAAGATCTGGATTTTGGACGGAAAAAGAAAATTATTATAGAACAAAGAATATCATAATATAGAAAATTATGTCTATGGTCTAATTCCAAGCCTGCATAGCCTGTATGAACCTGTTTAAAAATGCTTTTAAAATCTCCTGGCGTACCAGATGGTCAGCGGAGTAGAATCTTCTAGTAAATCTTGTTAGTGAAGGCATTTGAGTTCAACTGCCACACAATGTTTATAGCATTTTCTTCTCATTTTTGACAAGATTATTCTCTCGCATTTCAATTCCAGGATTTTAAAAAAAAGGATTAATTGGTAAAATTCATTCAATTGTATGACGCATTGAACATGCTTAAGTACTCAATACATTTCCGTGCGTGTTTTTATAGTGAAAGAAAAATATGCGTTCTAGCGTATAGGCTAAGATTTATTTCCATAACAGCAGGTGGCTTATGTTTAAGGGTACCAAAATGTGGAACACTTCCAACATTGCAAACCTCATTTATGACAAGGGAGGTATGATGGAATTTATTTCGGAAAAATATCTACCAAAAGCCTAGATGAGGCGAAATCAAACTTTTGAGTCAATAAACATATACACACACACACACACACACACACACACACACACACACACACACACACACACACACACACACACACATATTTATTTAATTTCCGAACGTTTTTGAATTAATGCAGGTTTTGATTTTGGCTCACCGTACATGAATAAAAAACACCAAAATTTGCATATTAATTTTACTTTTTTTGGCTAAATGGCTTCCTCGAAAGTTGTTTAATTTTATTTACGAACATTTTCATTAGTAATAATATACGTAACTTACGAATTAACTTACGTAACGAACGTCTATATTCGTATATTTTAATTACGTATATTAGGGGGTTCGCCCCCTAGTCAATACCTCGCTCTTAACGCTAAAGTTCGAATTTTTTTCCGAATCTTTAATAATGACCCCTTTATCACAAAGACGGTTAATTAGAATAACTAAAAGAACGTTAGCGTAAAGAGTGAGGTATTGACTAGGGGGCAAACCCAATCATATACGTTAGAGTTTCTGCTCGTTTTAACTATTGATGTTGAAAAGTTTTTCAGTTGAAAACTTGTTTTTTTATTTTATTTCTGATCGTTTTTTTTAATAATGCTGGAAAATCTGGCGCCCCCTTCATAGCAGTATCCCTTCCCCCATGAAAATTTCCTCCGTGGAAAGATCCTCCCACGTAACCCCCGACTCACCCACCCCACTACCAGAAACAATCTCCCCTGAAAACGTCTGTATAGTTCCCAATAACCAATACTATATGTAAACATTGGGCAAAGTTCATAACTTGCAGCCCTTCCCCCGGGGACTGTGGGGGATTCAGTCATCCTCAAAGACATTGTTATTATACTTTTCGACCATGCTGAACAAAATGGCGATCTGAAAATTTCGATCCAGTGACTTTGGGAAAAAATGAGCGTGGGAGGGAGCCTAGTTGCCCTCCATTTTTTGGTTACTTAAAAAGGGCACTAGAACTTTTGATTTCCGTTCGAATGAGCCATCCCGCGATATTTTAGGACCACTGGGTCGATACGATCACCCCTGGGAAAAAAATAAACACGCATCCGTGATCTTTCTTCTGGCAATTAAATAAAAAAAACAGGTTTTTTAAACTGAAAGTAAGGAGCCACATTAAAACTTAAAACGAACAGAAATTATTCCATATATGAAAGGGGCTGTCCCCTCCTCAACACCTCGCTCTTCACGCTAAAGTTTGACTCTGTCTCACAACTTTATTTTTTAAAACAATATAAAACTTTAGCGTAAAGAGCGAGGCGTTGAGGAGGGAACAGCCCCTTTCATATACAGAATAATTTCTGTTCGTTTTAAGTTTTAATGTCGCTCCTTACTTTCAGTTTAAAAAACTTGTATTTTTTTATTTAATTTCTGATCGTTTTTTAGTTAACGCAGCTTTTATTTTGGGTCACCGTCATTGAAAAAGTAAAACAAAATTTGCATATTAATTTTACTTTTCATTTGCTAAATGGCTTTCTTTCTTTGCTAAATTTTGTTTAAATCACAAACCTCTGAATCACAAAGGCCGTTTAATTAGAATAGATAGCTCTTTTGAAAGCACTAAAAAAAACTGTAGCGCAAAGAGCGAGGTATTGGTCACCCGCAAAGAGTGAGTGACTTCGGAAAAAAATGAGCATGGGAGGGGGCCAAGTTGCCCTCCAATTTTTTTGGTCACTTAAAAAGGGCACTAGAATTTTAATTTCCGTTCGAATGAGCCCTCTCACGATATTCTAGGACCACTAGATCGATACGATCACCCCTGGGGTAAAAAAACAACAAACAAATAAACACGCATCCATGATCTTTCTTCTGACAAAAAATACAAAAGTCCACATTTTTGCAGACAGGAGCTTGAAACTTCTACAGTAGGGTTCTCTGATACGCTGAATCCGATGGCGTGATTTTCATTAAAGTTCTATGAACTTTACTTAAAGTTCTTTTAGGGGGTGTTTCCCCCTTTTTTCGAAAATAAGGCAAATTTTCTTGTGCGCATAACTTTTAATTGGTAAGTCTAAACTTGATGAAACTTATATATTTGAAATGAGCATAAAAATTTGATTTATTTGACATATCTATTGGCATCAAAATTCTGTTTTTTGGAGTTTTGGTTACTATTGAGCTGGTTGCTCCTTACTTACAGTTTGAAAAACTGTACCACAAACTGTTTGAAAAAATACAAAAATTCCACATTTTGCAGATAGGAGCTTGAAACCTCTACAGTAGGGTTCTCTGATACGCTGAATCCGATGGTATAACTTCCAATAAGGTTCTGATACTTTTGGAGGGTGCTCCCCTTTTTTCGAAAATAAGGCAAATTTTCTCAGGTGCGTAGCTTTTGATGGGTAAGACGAGGATGGAATTGACCGGACAGAATTTTAAGGGTGTGTGTACATTTTTGTGGGAAGAACTTTCCACAGAGGAGTTTCCGTGAGGGGAGTGAAATTTTATAAAAGGTTGAACCAGATTTACCAGCCTTATTTGAAAAACAATCAGAAATTAAGTAAAAAAAAAAGATGTTTTTCTCAAATGAAAGTAAGGAGCAACATTAAAAGTCAAAACGAACAGAATTTATTCCGTATAATAAGGGGTTGCCCCCTCCTCGATACCTTGCTCTTTACGCTAAAGTTTGCCTGTTTGTCCTATTTTTTAAGAATGACTCCTGAAACACAGGGGTTGTTTAATTAGAATGGGAAGGTTTTTTAAAAGCGCTAAATACTTTAGCTTGAAGAGCAAGTTATTGAGGAGAGGGCAACCCTTTCATATACGGAATAATTTCTGTTTGTTTTGAGTTTTAATGTTGCTCCTTACTTTAAGTTGCAAAAACTTGTTTTTGTTTGTTTGATAAAATAAGAATCTGGAAGGCAACTCAAAAAACAATATGTATTTCTAGGTGATAAAAACGGTATATCTGAAAAACCTTGGTAACTGCTCTGGGGATCAAGCTGACACCTTCGGGAAGTGTTTCGGGGGGGGGAGAGGACAAAGGGACCTCAAATCTTGACATGGGGAAGGGGGCAAGGGACATGGTTTAGAAATTTGGTGCCCAATCTGTCTCAAAATTTTGGCACTATGAGCTCTTGTTGATCTACAATCTATTCCTGGTGAAGTAGGGATGCAAAACAAAAAACAAACTATGTGAACCTGAATTATCAAAATGGTGCATCTGCATTATTTTCAGAACAGCTTGAGGGATTAAGTGGGAATTTGTAGGAGGTGTTAGGGAGCCAAGTGGATCTCGAATTTAAATTTGGGGAGGGGCAGAGGTAAGTAAAAAAAAAAAGTCATGTATCCAGATGATCAAAATGACATCTCTGTGATATCTCAGGAACAGGATATGAGGATCGACCTCAGTGTTGGGGAAAAGAGGAAACAAGGGGTCTTAATTTTCGTTTTTAGAGGCAAGAGATATTGAGACAAAAAAATATCTCCCCAATCCCCCTGAAAGTTTTCAGACTGTTAGTTTAAGTGGAACCTTAAATCTGTTTGAGATGAAGTAGTGAGGGAATTCAAAAGGTAATATATTCACAGAGGCTTTCAAAATAGTCTATATTTAATTTCTTGGAAAATACAAGACGAATCAAGTAAAGCTTTCAGGGCCCATCTTTGAAGGGTAGGAGACTCAGATAATATGTCTATGTTCTGGGAAAGGGAACAGGGGTGCAAAAACATTTTTGTCTCCTAGAGGTTCATCTAAAAAAGGGGCAACATTTTTTCTTCAAAGTCTGAAACTTCTTGAAAGTCTTGAATATCTGTAAGCAGATGGGTAAGGGAAATGTTGAGCAAAGAAGAAACTTTAAAAGCTGTTTCACCACAGAATAGGCCCAGATGCTCACAATTGATTTTCTACAATCACCTAAAACTTGTAATACTTTTGTTCAGCCCAGTAATGACATTCCAATGTTTTGATTCACCCCTGACTCAAAGAATTAGGACACACAAAAACAGAACCTTGTTGTTTGACTCTCTTATCAGCTTTAAAATGGTGTCCACAAACTTCCTATGCAAAGACGAATTTCGAAACTGATTTTTTTGAACAAACAGACAGTTACAACATAAAAAGCACTTTTAATAAAATGGCAGATTAAGACATGTGCATAATCAAGGGTGTCTACAAGATTGAGGCCCTTCAGTCCCAAGAACGACCAAAAATTACACAAAACATGAACAGTAATACCCCTCTCCATGCACACAAAATGTTATTAGTAAAACTATTGTTAAAAATTTATTGCACAAAACTACTGTTGATTGAAGACTTTGACTGAATATTAAAATTTTGGCCAATGTTTATCACAATATTTGGATTCTTAAGCAGATACACTGAAAACTTTATAAATATTCTTAACATTAACCATTAATAAAAAATTAAAAAACCAAAAAACATTAATTCAAAATAAAGAAACATAGAAAAGGAAAATTCTTCAAGAAAAATTGGAGAGCCATCTTAAAACCTAAGATGAGCAGAAATAAAGCTCTACAATAATATGAGCTTAAAACAAATCGAAATTACTAGCATTGAATAATTGAAACCAAAACAAGAAAATTGTTTTACAAATAATTTTCAAACAAAAAGATAACAACTACTTCTATAGATAAATAAGTTAATCCTAAAACCAATACAACCTAAAATGAATAAGGAAGTCAAACATAAAACAAACAGAAATTAACACAAACAGAAGTGGGGCTACCACCCCCTTAGTCTCCTAAAGACCATAATGTCATTTGTACTGTAGCCAAAATGTGGTTTTAGCATTTCCTTTTTTATAGTTAAGATATTAAAAATCAGAAATTTATGTGACTTCTCAAAATTAGCATCACTATTTATTAAACAATTAGTCTACTTTATCAGTGCTATCCAGTCATCTTGATTCTTGTGTTTTCTTTATATTTTGATAAAACAAAACTACATTTTAAAAAATGTATACGATTTTCAGTAAAGTGCAGATAATGTTATGGCCTTAAGAGGGTTTAAGGAGTGGTAGCTCTACTCCCATTTGTGGTAATTACTGTACATTTTAAGTTTGCCTTGATGATTTATTGTAATTTATGTCTGTTTAAGGATTCAATTATTCATCTATAGTAGTATTTGTTGTCTTTATGTTTGATGTGATTATTTCTTTTAATTTATGTTTGTGTTTTTGCAGTGTTTTAGTTACTCATTGAAAGCTACTGCTTCAGCAAACTAAACATATAGCTTAAATAATTACCAATTGATGGTCAAAACATATACTTAGGCATCAGTTTTCTATACTTTTGAATGAAATTGATGCACAGGGAAAATTTTGGACAACAAAAAATATCCTTTAAAAACATTTAACCACTTTTAGATTGAAAGTCTGCAATATTTTTATTCTAATAAATTGTTGTTGTTTTTTACTTTAACCTTCATTGATATTTATTTTTTCTGACTTTATGACAAATAAAAAAAACTGTTCAAAGTGTTTGTCCTTTTCAGGGTACCACCACTCTTCTTTGTTGTAATTTTTCTTTGTTTTGAGTTTTAATTGGTTATTCACTTTAATTTCTGTTTGTTTTTTGTTCATCTTTTTCATTTGCAGTAATATCTCTTTTATTTAAGTTTGACTTGATTGTGGAGTTTAATTTCTGTTTCTGTTGGATTACTTTTATTGATCCATAATGTCTTTTATTTCAAAAATTGACTTGGTTATCCATTTCAGCTTATGTCTTTTTTAGATTTAATTTATTCCCTTGTAGTAATTCTGTTCTATACTTGAACTTACAATACCACTTTATTTCTACTTGTCTTAAGCTTTAATATCATACTTTATTTTTTATTTTCATTTTTTAATCAATTTCTATTAATTTTCAATTGATATTACTTTATTATTTTGTAGTTGTAGCAATGTTTCTAAAGCTTTTGGAACTTTTCTGCTTAGGAAATAAAATGCTAGACTGCATTTTGGATTTTAGGCAAAATTTGAATATTCAGAAATTTTTTGTGTTGCAATTATCTTGTTATACTGTACTATTTTTACTGGAAAAATTGGGGTAGATGAAGAGGAGGGTTTTCAATCATACAGATTGAAACTACAAATTATTTGTCTTTTCTGGGGCTGAAGTCCTCATGACTCCCATCATGTGGGTACCATTGAATATAAACATATCTTGTTGCATCACCTGATACAAGCCATGCTTTGTCTTGATTTAACAGTTATTGTGTTGAACTAAACATGTGTGCATGCCATTCAGAATAAGAATTCTGTATTATCATATGTAAACAAAATTAAGTCTATATTTTCATGTTGTCAAGGTCACATTTTAAGAATTCCTAACAATTTTCTTTTAAACAAAATGCTATCTTTAATATTCTTTTACAGCATGTTGTAAGCATATTGTTAGTATATTTCATGGCCCATTTGTCATTTGTAAATCCCTGCTTGACCAATTATTATTGAGCAAATAGATGAATTATAGAGCTGCAAAATTATTAGTGTGGAGTGTATGAAAACAGAACGATGTCTTTCAGAGTATCTTATCTATCTAAAGTAGGTACAATTTAATTATTATTGTACTACATTCTACCAAATAAAGTTGATTCCATAATTTTTGGAAAGGACTGCTATTGTGATTAAACAAAAATAGATTATAATGCCTAAAAACATCAAATACATGTGAAAACAGAAAACTTCAAAAAAATATGGTAAGTATATTCCATGGCCCATTTGTCATTGTTAAATCCCTGCTGGACCAACTACAATTAAATAACTAAATAAATTATAGAGCTGCCAAAAAACTAGTATGGAATGTGTGAAAACAGAATGATGTCTTTCAGAGTATCTTATCCATTTAAAGTAGGTACACTGTAATTATTTTTGTACTACATTCTACCAAATAAAGTTTATTCCATAACTTTTGGTAAGGACTGCTATTTTGATTAAACAAAAATAGTTTCCAATGTTTAAAAACATCAAATACATGTGAAAACAGAAAACTTCAGAAAAATATGGTAAGTGTATTCCATGGCCTATTTGTCATTTGTAAATCCTTGCTTGACCAACTACTATTGAATAACTAAATAAATTATAGAGCTGCCAAAGAATTAGTATAGACTGTATGAAAACAGAATGATGTCTTTCAGAGTATTTTTTTGGACATTTTTGGACTACATTCTACCAAATAAAATTTATTCAATAACTTTTGGAAAGGAGTGATACTTTTAATAAACAAAAGCAGCTTTTAATGCCTAAAAACAATAATTACATGTGAAACAGAATAATTCCAAAGAATAAATATGATTTCAATCTATTGCAAAGTGAGTAAGCATGGCAACTCAGTGCTTTCAATGAGGAAACTTGATGAAATACTGATTTTGTAGTATTAAGTGCAAATATCTGGGTTTGTCCAGAAGTTTGTCTCATGATGGATAAGCTTCAAATACCTTCAGCAATTACTGCAGATTGGCAAAATTATTACAGAGAGGTTTGCTTGGACATTGTCAATAAAAATAGAGAGCATTTAGGAGGTCTAAGAAGAGTTGTTGAAATTGACAAGGGTAAAATTGGCAAATGGAAGAACAATAGAGCAATACTTATTGAAGGAAAGTGGATTTTTTTTTGGGGGGGGGGGTAGAAAGAGGATCAAACTGATTTTTCATAGTCCTTGTCCTGAGATGATCAACAGAAATGCTTCTAGAAATTACATATGATTGGACCCAGACTGTTGCAAAGCATAGAATACTCTTAATAATCAAGAATATATACATCAAATTGTGAATCACTCTAAAACTTTCTAAACCTGGAAACTTGTACTTACACTCAAAATATCAAGTGTCTATGGTGCTCAATACATGCAGACATTTTCAAAATTTGTAGAATAGATACCCACATGGCAGGCTATTTATCTGAATTCTATTAGAAAAGACAATTTTAGAGTCTAGTGGTTATACTCACAGTTTATAGAATTATCCAGTAAGTTTATTGCAGATCATTTCTGGTCTTCATTCTTGGTATGAACAAAAAGCTCCTCCCACTTATTTCTACATTAGCGGGTTAGTCTGTTTCCATCAATCAATGAGAAATGGTTACAAAGTGCATTATTTGTAATAGCGGGTTTCCATTTGTTTTGTGTCCAAGAGAAATCTGACTTGTCTACCTGTGAAAAGATCTAATGCCGCTTATGTTTATATCTGCAAAAACGTTCTCTGGAGCACTCACACCGTGGTCCGGGTTTTTATAATGGGTGAGATAAGGTATGATCATACTGCTAATTCTATAAACTTTGGGTTATACTACACTACTTTTTCACTTGAGAAGCACAACTGTTGCCTTTCTTTGTACTTTGGAATGAAATAAGGTCCAATGTAATAACTGTTAAGCCAGAAATTAAATAGCCTAGTTTTCATGACCATTTAATTGAATAGTATGCATTTGTAATAGGCCTAATGCTCAACTAAGCTGCAACATTCTGATCACATGCTATAAAAGAATGTTACTGACAGTATTTTGTTTTTTTTAAAACTCATTAGGAATTCTTAAAACATCACTGAAAATGTGGCTGGTGTTGGTGGTTGATGAATGCATGAAAGAAATTGGATAAAAAGTTAATGAAAGAAAAAATGCCTGGAATATCTGTTGACTACTATTATTCTTCATAATAGCCAATGAAGTAAGAATTGTTTTAGCCTATAACAGATTTTCTTCTGGAGAGGTCAATCACCAAATTAATACTGAAATTCATACTTTGTAATGTGTACCATGTTTCTAGGCTATTAATCAAATTAGCCTAGGCCTACTATGCTCCCTTCTATTGTTGTCCATATTTTTAAAACATTTTTATTCATAAAACTATTTTAAGTAATCAAACAAAACAAAATGTGGTAAATATATACCAAATCATATTATTGAGTTAGGAATAAACTGAATACACCATTTGATGCCTTTTTTATGATTACAAATGATTGCAAATATAATAATCATTTCTATTGGAAATGATTTTCACCTCCCCCCTAACCTAACCCCCACCCCCATATGTGCAAATATATATCCTGAATTGGCATATATAGGAGGGGGGCTAAAATTCATTTCCAATAGAAATGGTTGTTATATTTGTAATCAGCATAAAAAAAGGCATCAAATGGTAGCCTATAGCCTATTCACTTTATTTGAAACTCAATAATATGATTTGGTATATATTTACTCAAAATGTTTATAATTTGAAAATGCAGATATACATTGTCCTTTCTCCTATAATGCATCAAAAAATGAAAAACAACAAAGGAATAGAGCCCTCAGCAATGTATTGGAACATAAGCAAGGAGAGGGGGACAATGTCAGAGAAGGAACTGTTACATTTGGAAAAAGCATAAAATAAGGAATTTAATGTCATTACTTTTTTTACTATTAATAATTATTAAAACATTATCTATATAATGTTTTCTTTACAATAGCTCAAAGCCCAACTCTGCAATTGTTGAATGGGAAATCAAATGGCAAGCTACAGCAGGTTCACCCTAATATTTATTGAGGTTCGTCTTTTTAATAAGAGAAAAATTTTGTAAACACTGTTTTTTACTTTACCTTAAAGCAAATAACTTTAAATTCACTATTTTTTGTTATTTCTTCTTCTTCTTCTTCAATTATAGGCTTCGGATGAATCCATTTAACCTTTTTCGTATTGTCTGATTATGTCAGGGGTGTCCTGGGAAATCAAATATAGAGATTAGACTATTATTGTTCAATAATAGGCTTTATACATCATTGATGAAACCACCTATATTTAGGCAGTTAAAGACAGCTTTGAACAATTCAGCATCATCAGTTGAAGAGTGTCTCCTTTGTGTTAGTTGATCAATATTAGGGGTTAGCTTGAGGTGCTTGAAAATAGCAGGTAAAGTTAGCCATTCTTTTTTATGGTTGAGAGTTGCCACAGGGCAACCAAAAAGAACATGGTTGATGGTCTCATCATAGGTTTGACATAGGCGGCAAAGAGGGCTCATTACTGTTGGAATGGTTGTGTTTTGATAGTGATAAGTTTGGCTGTTAAGGCCAGTAGCATTTGATCGTATTCTGTGGTACATCTTTGAGTCTTTCCGGGATGTAAATGGAGAAAGGTTTGGTGGACATTGGTTTGCTAGATAAATTTTTAGGCGCCAATGGTTTACATCTCTTACTGGGATAGGTCTTCCAGAAATTATTTCAAGCTGAAGGGCAGATTTAGCTATTTCATCTGCCTTGTGGTTCTCTTTTATACCCATGTGGCTTGGGATGTACTGGAATTTTGTGGATATACCTTGTTTAAGTAGTTGGTTCAATAGTACAAGAGTGGTGGAGGTATCATTGTCAGGGTAATCTGAATGTTCTGGTGATATTGAGGCAAGGGCTGATTTTGAGTCTGAATAAATTATTAGAGGGCTGTTTCTTGGAGGGTGTGGCATCTTTATAATGGTTTCCAATGCAATGTTGATGGCAGCTATTTCAGCTGTCATGATACTCACATCATGTTGGAGCCTTTCAGCAGCTGCTATACCTAAAGATGGGAAGTGGACTCCACAAGCAGTCCTGGAATCTGTTTTTGAGCCATCCACAAAAATTGGGAGGTGGTGGATATATCTCTGAGACTCAAATTCATGAAATAATGATTTTACATAGGCGAAGGAAAAGGTCTGTTTTAATAGCTGGCGCAAACAAAAGGTTCACTTCTGGGTAGTGGTTAGCCCAGGAAGGTATCCGGGGGTATATTTGAAATAAAGAAGATGAAGGTATGGAGTAGGTCATTTGGGTGGTTGCAAATTCCTGTGCAAGGCCCCTTAAAGCTCCAGGGTTTCTTAGCCAGTCATGTAATCTATGGGAACTGTTACCATCAATTTTTGTAAAGTAGCGGGCAAGTAGGATGTCTCTACGCATGGCAATAGAGGTGAGACCACTTTCACTGAGGAGGAAGTTGGTTTTGGTGTGATTCCTGAGGCCAAGTACAGCACGGATCATAGTATTCTGGACAGTCTCCAGATTGTATAGTAGGGTATTTGAGCATGAGCCATATACAATTAGTCCATAATCAATCTGAGATCTAATATAAGTCTTATAGAAATTTATTAGAGTTTTTTCATGGCAACACAAAGGCGTATTGAGTAGCCTTTGTAAGATACGCATTTTTCTGAGGCATTTTATTCTCACATTTTCAATGCGGAGCCTGAAGGTTAGTTTTTGGTCTAGAATGAGGCCAAGATATTTGATGTGTTGTTGCTCTTAGATGACAACACCATTTAGGGTTAGTAGGGCAGATTGGGGATTTCTCTTGTTATGAAACTGTACTATAGCTGATTTTGATGGGGCGGTGGGTAGGCATGAATTGTTGGAGAAAAATTCAAAGGCATAAAGCGACTTTTGTAACTTGGATTGGGCTAGTTCAAAATCATTTGAGGTAGACCATAGGACTATATCATCTGCAAACTGAATATTTGTTTGGGGTAGGTTCAGATCCCATAAATATAGTGAAAACAGGAGACAGCTGAGGACAGCACCTTGGGGAAGGCCTTTGGAGACAGACTTTTTAGAAGTGATGTAGGAATTTACTTGGAGGACAAAAGAGCATTCAGATAGGTAACTTTTAAAGAAATTCACTACAGGTATTGGAAAACCCATTTTTGATAATTTTTGCAGTAGGAGTGGATGTTGGATATTATCATATGCATTTTGGAAGTCCAAGAAGGCTGCAACTAGGATTTGGTTGCCTTTCAGACACTCAGATATGGCGTTGGTTAGGCGAACAAATGCATCAATGGAAGAATAATATTTCCTATATGCTGTTTGGGTATGTGGGATGAGGTGGTTAGACTCAGCAAACCAATACAATCGGGAGTGGATTATCTTCTCATATAATTTTCCCAGAACTGGGGTAATCATAATGGGTCTGAAGGAGTTGGGGTCCTCTTTGGGTTTGTTTTGTTTTAATACAGGGATGATGAGTGATGTTTTCCAAGCAGACGGGAAGATGGAATTGCTCCAGGCATTGTTGAAGAGAGATAAGAGTACTTTTTTAAACTCTATTGGAAGGTATTGGAGCAAAGACGGATGTACCTGGTCGTGGCTGCAAGATGTTTTGGGTTTGATTGAATTGATTGCTTTATTCAGCTCAATCATTGTAAAATCTTGGAGTAGATACTGGGACCCAGGCAAGTCAAAATGGGGTGTTAGGCTGATCTGAGGTGGATTATGAGGGGTGTTTTTGAATTTCTTCTAAAAAAAATCTGCTAAAAATTTAGCTTTTTCTTCGTTGGTTTCCAGCTGCAGACCATTTAGAGTTAGCTGGTAATGGAAGGGGTTCTGTGTGGAGAATTTGCCACACATCTTGTCTAGGAATTTATGAATCTTTGACTCTTGCGTTTTGTGGGACACTGATAAGAGAAAGTTTTTGCAAGTTTGATTGTTCTCTTAAGTTTTGCCTCTGCTTGTAGCTTTGCAATATATTTTCCAGTGGATGGATTTCTCTTGAAGGATCTGATGGCATTCCTTTTATTGTGCCAAGCCTCTTGGCAAGAGGATGTCCACCACGGCCTATGGGGTTTATTATTCTTCAGTGTTTTAGGGCATTGGGACTGGGGTATGGTAAGTTTTGCAGCATCAAGAAGTAGTGATGTGAGATTTTTGGAGAGTTGGTTTGGGTCAGTGGAGAGTGAAGAGTAGTCATGGTTTGAGAGAATGTGGGAGAAGTTTTGCCAGTCTGCTTTTTGCCACACATAGTGGGAAATGAAATTGTCAATAATGGCTGGGTCACCAATTTTTGTGCATATGGCGAAATGGTCACTTAGGAGGTTGTCTATTCTGTTGACAGTAGTTTTATTTATTAAACTTGATGAAACTAATTGAAGATCAATAGTTGAATAACTCCCACTTCTTTTGCTGAAGTAGGTATTTAGGTGTCTAGGAGTCGCTAGTACTATATTGGTAAAATTGGTGAGGAATTCCTCTATGTATTTTCCAGCATTATTTTGAGGTGAATAAACCCAGATAGAACTATGGGCATTGAAGTCCCCAACAACCACTAGATTTGAGTTTGAGAAATTATTAGAAATAAAATTGAAAAAATCATGTCCATTGTTATTGCCATTTGGATTATATAAATTAATAACAGTGACCTCCATGTTTGCCAGCCACAACTTTACACCAATTGCATCAATGTCATGACTGAAATCAGGGAGGCACTAGCGATTTATTTCTTCTTCTTCTTCAATTATAGGCTTCGGATGAATCCATTTAACCTTTTTCGTATTGTATGATTATGTCAGGGGTGTCCTGGGAAATCAAATATAGAGATTAGACTATTATTATTCAATAATAGGATTTATAAATCATTGATGAAACCACCTATATTTAGGCAGTTAAAGACAGCTTTGAACAATTCAGCATCATCAGTTGAAGAGTGTCTCCTTTGTGTTAGTTGGTCAATATTAGGGGTTAGCTTGAGGTGCTTGAATATAGCAGATAAAGTTAGCCATTCTTTTTTATGGTTGAGAGTTGCCACAGGGCAACCAAAAAGAACATGGTTGATGGTCTCATCATAGGTTTGACATAGGCGGCAAAGAGGGCTGATTACTGTTGGAATGGTTGTGTTTTGATAGAGATAAGTTTGGCTGTTAAGGCCAGTAGCATTTGATTGTATTCTGTGGTACATCTTTGAGTCTTTCCGGGATGTAAATGGAGAAAGGTTTGGTGGACATTGGTTTGTTAGATAAATTTTTAGGCGCCAATGGTTTACATCTCTTTCTGGGATAGGTCTTCCAGAAATTATTTCAAGCTGAAGGGCAGATTTAGCTATTTCATCTGCCTTGTGGTTCCCTTTTATACCCATGTGTCTTGCGATGTACTGGAATTTTGTGGATATACCTTGTTTAAGTAGTTGGTTCAATAGTACAAGAGTGGTGGAGGTATCATTGTCTGGGTAGTCTGAATGTTCTGGTGATATTGAGGCAAGGGCTGATTTTGAGTCTGAATAAATTATAAGCGGGGTGTTTCTTGGGGGGTTTGGCATCTTTATAATGGTTTCCAATGCAATGTTGATGGCAGCTATTTCAGCTGTAATGATACTCACATCATTTTGGAGCCTTTCAGCAGCTGCTATACCTAAAGATGGGAAGTGGACTCCACAAGCAGTCCTGGAATCTGTTTTTGAGCCATCCACAAAAATTGGGAGGTGGTGGATATATCTCTGAGACTCTAATTCATGAAATAATGATTTTACATAGGCAAGGGAAAGGTCTGTTTTAATAGCTGGCGCAAACAAAAGGTTCACTTCTGGGTCGAGGTTAGCCCAGGAAGGTATCCGGGGGTAAATTTGAAATAAAGAAGATGAAGGAATGGGGTAGGTCATTTGGGTGGTTGCAAATTCCCGTGCAAGGCCCCTAAAAGCTCCAGGGTTTCTTAGCCAGTCATGTAATCTATGGGAACTGTTACCTTCAATTTTTGTAAAGTAGCGGGCAAGTAGAATGTTTCTACGCATGGTACTAGAGGTGAGACCACTTTCACTGAGGAGGAAGTTGGTTTTGGTGTGATTCCTGAGGCCAAGTATAGCACGGATCATAGTATTCTGGACAGTCTCCAGACTGCATAGTAGGGTATTTGAGCATGAGCCATATACAATTAGTCCATAATCAATCTGAGATCTAATATAAGTCTTATAGAAATTTGTTAGAGTTTTTTCATGGCAACCCCAAGGCGTATTGAGTAGCCTTTGTAGGATACGCATTTTCCTGAGGCATTTTATTCTCACATTTTCAATGTGGAGCCTGAAGGTTAGTTTTTGGTCTAGAGTGAGGCCAAGATATTTGATGTGTTGTTGCTCTTGGATGACAACACCATTTAGGGTTAGTAGGGCAGATTGGGGATTTCTCCTGTTATGAAACTGTACTATAGCTGATTTTGATGGGGAGGTGGGTAGGCATGAATTGTTGGAGAAACATTCAAAGGCATAAAGCGACTTTTGTAACTTGGATTGGGCTAGTTCAAAATCATTTGAGGTAGACCATAGGACTATATCATCTGCAAACTGAATATTTGCTTGGGGTAGGTTGAGATCCCATAAATATAGTGAAAACAGGAGACAGCTGAGGACAGCACCTTTGGGAAGGCCTTTGGAGACAGAATTTTTGGAAGTGATGTAGGAATTTACTTGGAGAACAAAAGAGCATTCAGATAGGTAACTTTTAAAGAAATTCACTACAGGTATTGGAAAACCCATTTTTGATAATTTTTGCAGTAGGAGTGGATGTTGGATATTATCATATGCGTTTTGGAAGTCCAAGAAGGCTGCAACCAGGATTTGGTTGTCTTTCAGACACTCAGATATGGCATTGGTTAGGCGAACAAATGCGTCAATGGAAGAATGATATTTCCTAAATGCTGTTTGGGTATGTGGGATGAGGTGGTTAGACTCAGCAAACCAATACAATCGGGAGTGAATTATCTTCTCATATAATTTTCCCAGAACTGGGGTAATCATAATGGGTCTGAAGGAGTTGGGGTCCTCTTTGGGTTTATTTTGTTTTAATATGGAAATGATGAGTGATGTTTTCCAAGCAGATGGGAAGAAGGAATTGCTCCAGGCATTGTTGAAGAGATATAAGAGTACTTTTTTAAACTCTATTGGAAGGTGCTGGAGTAAAGATGGATGGATCTGGTCGTGGCTGCAAGTTGTTTTGGGTTTGATTGAATTGATTGCTTTATTCAGCTCAATCATTGTAAAATCTTGGAGTAGATACTGGGACCCAGGCAAGTCAAAATGGGGGGTTAGGCTGATCTGAGGTTGATTATGAGAGGTGTTTTTGAATTTCTTCTCATAAAAATCTGCTAAAAATTTAGCCTTTTCTTCGTTGGTTTCCAGCTGCTGACCAGTTAGAGTTAGCTGGTAATGGAAGGGGTTCTGTGTGGAGAATTTGCCACACATCTTGTCTAGGACTTTATGAATCTTTGACTCTTGCGTGTTGTGGGACACTGATAAGAGAAAATTTTTGCAAGCCTCTTCTTTTGCAAGTTTGATTGTTCTCTTAAGTTTTGCCTCTGCTTGTAGCTTTGCAATATATTTTCCAGTGGATGGATTTCTCTTGAAGGATCTGATGGCATTCCTTTTATTGTGCCAAGCCTCTTGGCAAGAGGATGTCCACCATGGCTTAGGGGGTTTGTTATTCTTCAGTGTTTTAGGGCATTGGGACTGGGGTATGGTAAGTCTTGCAGCATCAAGAAGTAGTGATGTGAGATTTTTGGAGAGTTGGTTTGGGTCAGTGGAGAGTGAAGAGTAGTCATGGTTTGAGAGAATGTGGGAGAAGTTTGGCCAGTCTGCTTTTTGCCACACATAGTGGGAAATGAAATGGTCAATGATGGCTGGGTCACCAATTTTTGTGCATATGGCAAAATGGTCACTTAGGAGGTTGTCTATTCTATTGACAGTAGTTTTATTTATTAAACTTGATGAAACTAATTGAAGATCAATAGTTGAATAACTCCCACTTCTTTTGCTGAAGTAGGTATTTAGGTGTCTAGGAGTCGCTAGTACTATATTGGTAAAATTGGTGAGGAATTACTCTATGTATTTTCCAGCATTATTTTGAGGTGAATAACCCCAGATAGAACTATGGGCATTTAAGTCCCCAACAACCACTAGATTTGAATTTGAGAAATTATGAGAAATAAAATTGAAAAAATCATGTCCACTGTTATTGCCATTTGGATTATATAAATTAATAACAGTGACCTCCATGTTTGCCAGCCACAACTTTACACCAATTGCATCAATGTCATGATTGAAATCAGGGAGGCTTATACCACAGAATTTGAGGTGAGATCGTACAAGGATGGCAACTCCACCACCAATTCTATTGGAAGATCTGTCTTTTCTTAGGACATCATAACCAGGAATTTTTAGATTAACTGATGAGTTTAAATGGGTTTCTTGAAGGCATAGTATGTCTTTGTTTTGCACTTTATTTTGCACTATTCTTGGCTTTTGTAAACTGTTTCTTCTAGAAATCGTCTGAAAAATTTGAAAAAAGCTTTTCTTGATTGTCGGTCGGCTGCTTAAAACACCAAAATTTTAACCGAATGAAAAAAGTATAGAAAAAACTCATATCTATAAAAAAAAATCTACATGAAATCGTCTGTAAATGTATTTTCATATTAATACAAGTTTAGATTGCCTTTTAGAAAGTAACTATGGCAAGATTATATATATAATTACCAGAAAGTCACCTTTGTAAGCTTGCTATATAAATTGATTCGGTAAAATTGTGATGCAAAGTCTATAGTGTTTAGCTGTATATATCCCAGTACACTTTTGAGTTTTCTCCAGCCCCCCTCCCCACAAGTTCCAAGTGGAGGCATGGTTAATATGATGCAAAATATCAGACCATTGCCAACTCTTTCTGTTTTTCCCCTATCAGTTTTATTTTTTAGTAGAAAAAATATGTTAAATAGATGGTTATATTAGAAAGATGGTTCAACATAACTTAATTAAAAAGTGTTTCCCCATAAAAAAAAATAGAGAAAATTGAGTTTTTGTGACAATTCTTTAAAAAAGACTGCTAATACACCAGGTCTGTTTTTTAGCGTAAAGAGCGATGGTTGAGGAAACGGCAAGGCCTCTCATATTTTGGTAGTCTTAGCTAGTTCCCAGACCCCCGTCACTTACTTTGAAGCGAGTACTAATTGTTCAGCTAACAGGGTTGACACGAAGAGAACTATCTTCGCTCATGTCACCTGGTTTTGCTAAAATTACCGTTTTCTGTGCCAAAAAAAGAATTGGGAAGATGTTCTTTTTCTCTGTTTATACATCCAAAATTAAGGCAAAAAGAATATCTTCAATAAAAACAAGCCTAATATAAAAACCAACTTACTAAAAAATTTAAAAACTAGCTTAAGGAATAAAAAAATTTTGATATGCAGAAAGCACAAATTTTCCAAACCACAATCCTGTAAACTTCTTGGGATTAAAAAGAATTTAGGCCATGATGGCATTAAATCTCAAAAACTATATTTGTACTTTACCTTTATACACATACACCTTTGACGAACCATTGATGTTTGAGAATGTCCTTTGGAGTTGGTCGATAATTTCTGTTCCCATTCAGACACTGGAATACCAAATTCATAGGCAAAAGTGAAATGTTATTATAATTCATCATCTCAACAATCATTTTTTTAGGGTTTTCTCGTTCACAGGGTACCAATCCGATTAGGAGTGCCGCCAAAATTATCCCCAAAGACCAAGTGGTAACTGGACCAATCAGGTAATTTTGAAGGCCTGCTTCAGGAGGAGGATTCCTAGGAGCCCAACAAATATTTTCATTTGCTTTTTCTAGCGATTCAGCTAAACCAAAATCAATAATTATAAAATTGTCACTTTCATCAATAAGTAAATTATCAAATTTCAGATCTCTTTGGGCAATACCAGCTATTTCTAATTTTGAAACTGTTGCTACTATTTGCTGAAAAAGATTGAGAACCTTGTTTTCACTCAAAATTTGATTTTTGAAAATATATTCACCCAGTGTTACAGAATCCCGATGGTATTCTGTTACAATCCAGCATTCTTGTTCAACTATATAATAATCAATAATCTTTATACATCCATCTATGTCTTTTACTTTATTTAGAAAGAACACTTCTTTGGGTATACTTCTACCATTGTCTAGTTCAACCATTTCAACACGGTCTAAGTTGATAATCTTCACAGCAAAGGGTTCCCAATTCCCTTTTTGAAGTCCCAGGAAAACCTCTCCATATGATCCTCTGCCAAGTTTCTTGGTAGTTAAATAATACTTTTTGCGAAACTTTTCCAAATATGTTGATGGAAAGTCGTACTTTGGTAAAACCGGATAAAAAGCTCTTACATTTTTATGTACATGAATTAAGACTTGTTGAATATGCCTTCTTTGATCCATCTCTGTTGGAGCCCTTGCCTGTTGTTGTAACATGTTTATATTCAAGATCTTTTCAGTAATAATATATGTATATATGAAACTGTGTTTACAGTAGTAATGTTACTTTGTAACTGATTCTCTTTTGATAACAACGATGAGCGATACGAATGAAATTGTATTATTTATCTCTGCTATCTCTGCCCAGTTTTGCTTCTGATGAATGCAAGCTCTTGGCATGCCGCCAAAAGCTTACGTCACTCACTGAGGAATGTCGAGAGATTTTAATGATGCAAGTTGATAAAATCTGCTGTCTCGTCTGATGAAAATTAAAGAACAGTTTTTTTTTTAGGAAAGTAAAGAACGAAGTTGAAACTTAAAACGAACAAAAATTATTACTAAAAATTATACAATTTTTTTTACAATAAAAAAAAAATTTTTTTACTATTGTATAAATTATACAATAGCGTTTTATGGAAAACACAAAACAATATAGTAGTTTTGGTACAGTAAAAGCAAATCATTTAAGGAAACTTTTAATAGTATAAAAATAAAGCATCTTAGGATTGTTGCTTAATTTTTTTCGTTTAATTTTGCTTTAGTTCTGCACAATGAGCTCAGTCCAATGATTGACTGTCGTTTTGGATCTGAAAAGGATTAAATAATAAAAAAAAAAAAAATTTTGTTCAACTGAAAGTAAGGAGCAAAACTAAAACTTAAAACGAACAGAAATTATTACGTATATGATGAGGGTTGCCCCCTCCTCAACACCTCGCTATTTACGTTAATGTTTTTTAGTACTTTAAAAAAGCTTATTGTTCTAATTAAAGGACTGCTGTGTTTCAGGAGTCATTCTTAAGGAATTGGGACATAATTCAAACTTAAGCGTAAAGAGCAAGGTGTTGGGAGGAAGCAACCCCCTTCATATACATAATAAATTCTATTCGTTTTAAGTTTTAATATTGCTCCTTACTTTTAGTTGAAAAAACTTGTTTTTTACATTTTTTTTGACCGTTTTCAAATAATGCCGGGAAGTACAGCCCCACCACCACGGAAAAATCCCCCTCCCACGGATATATCCTCTAGACAATTCAATGTTGGTGAAAATTTTCACCGGACAATTACCCTCAACAACTCCAAGCGTAAAATTGAGACGGAAAAGAGAAAGTAAGACATATAAAAAGAATTTTTTTATAGAAATTCTGGCAAATTAACCCAGTGTATAATGTCCCCTGACAAGTTCATCCCCTAGAAAGTTTCCTCTCCATGGAAAATTTCCCATGGAAAACCCCCCAGCAGGAAGTTCGTCCCCACCCCCACCCGAAAATGTATGCATGATTCCCAAAAACAAATACTATGCGTAAACGATGGGCAAATTTTATCACTTAAAGACCTTTCCCCTGGGGCTGTGGGGGGGATATATTATTGGGCCTTTCAACTATGATGAACAAAATGGCTATCTCAAAATTTTGATCAAACGATTTTGGGAAAAAAGGGGCGGGGGAGGAGGCTTAGTTGCCCTCCAATCTTTTCGGTCACTTACAAAAGGCGCTATAACTTATCATTTTCGTTTCGAATAAGCCCTCTCACGATGTTCTAGGACCAATGGGTCGATACGATCACCCTTGGGATAAACAAAATAAAAAATAAAATAAACACGCAACTGTGATCTTTTTTCTGTCAAAAAATACAAAATTCCGCATTTTCGCAGATAGGAGCTTGAAACCTCTGCAGTAGAGTTCTCTGCAGTAGTTCTAGAACTAATTACTTCCTTTGCAAATTACGAATTTTCAGAGGGAAAAGGGAAAAAAACATAGAAACATGTAAAAACCTGAATACCAAGATGCAGCATGATTTTTCATTGTTTAAAAAAAAAATTGGAAAGAACGTGAAGATAAGTGTGGGAATTGATATGAGAATGTCGGAGAACATGATGGTTACGGTGGTCAAGTATGGCCCTGAAATGTGGGTGCTATGAAAGGTTGAGGAGGATTAGTTAAATGTTTTCTAATGGAATTGACTAGGGATAGTTTAGCTACTCGTTTGATTAAATGTATACTGAATAATAAGCTGTACAAAAAATGTGGCTCAATCCACTTCTGAAGGAAAGGTTGGGGTGGCTAGGCCACCTTTCACAGATAAAGGATGACATATTGCAAAGATTGGGCTTTCCGGCAATTTGTCTCGGAACAAGTGAGAAGCGGGTTGCCCCCAAGTGGGATGGGGAGAGATTGTAGGAAGGTATTTAAAGGGAAGTGAAACTTCATGGTAGGATGTAAAGGGTGAAATTTTGAATATATTGGGTTGAGAAGCAGCATGCATAGCTGTGTTGGCCTCAGGCAGCTTGGTGTTCCAGTAAGTTGCTAGTAACAGTAGTGGGGTGTAACAAACTTGGTTTTAATGATCTAATTAGTTAATTTGGATACAAATGTTTAAAGTTTCAATATTTAAAGTTTCAAAATAGTAATTATATATAAGTTAGATTTCAAATGAACCCTTATTGACCTTCTAGTAGTTTGTTAGAATTTGACCAAAAATTCAGTGGAAGCTAAAGTTTTGGCTAAAATGTTACCTGTTTCTGGTCATGGTGGTTCTTATTTTGGTTTGCTGCTGACTTACGGGAGTTTTTGGCTTTTATTTGAATATACCAAAAGTTTATTTTTGTGATTAAAAATTATTGCTATTTACTTAAATCTGAATCATAGTTACCGTTTCCGAATCAGTTTCAATTGCAATTTTTTTTTCTCATCTAACAGGTTCTTGGAAAAAACGATTGTAAATTTTCAATTACTACTAATATCAGGTTTTGCTCTTAGCCATGTTATAGCTACTGATGCAGCCATATTAAGGCTACCTACATGTAGAATGTCAAAATTGTCTGCAAAAGATTTGTTTTTAGAGGGGTGAGGGTTTTTTTTTATTATTAGCCAAATTCAGATTTGTGTGTTTTCCACCTGTTCTTTCGGTAGATGGTTCTTTCGGTAGACGGTTCAATCTCAAAGATTGAATCGAATTATGAATGGAAATCCTGCTAAAGGCAATGACAGAGATGATGATAAAAGTTCAAATCCTCCAACAGAACCGCCACCCCTTCCCCCAAGTCCTGTTTCTGGAGGACCTCATCGGAAAAAATTGTCATCATTTCAAATAACTAAAGTCCAGTATCCACGACGAGGTAATTTAATTGCCCTTGGCTAATTTATAATCATTGGTTAAGTATTATGTATGAATGAATTTTATTAATAACCAGTCGTACAATCAATCAACTTAAAAAAACTTACAATCAACATAAAAAAAGTTTTTTTTTTTACTTAACTTTCGGTATTAGGAGGTTTTCAATTTTGCACGTTGGTTTTAAAAACTTGTATTTATTATTGATTAAAATGAACTTTACTCTCTTAAATAAACTCTAAAGCCTAAGCCAGGTAAAATTGTAGTGGGGTAGGTTAATCAATTGTAATGTGTAACATTCATGAAATATATATTTACCCGGTTCAATTATCAGACAGTTTGTGTTGACGGGGTGTGGGTGGGGAGTGAATCGGCCCAATGGTGACCGGAACTCTAGGTCGAGTGTCGACGGCGGTAGATGCATTGATTTATAGTTTTTTTTTACGCTGATTCCAAATATATAAAATTTATTAAGTTTAAGGTAGATACATGAAAAGAGTTGGCTTTTTATGCTGATTCCAAGTATATTAAATAAGAAAACCAAAAAGCCTTCTGTATAACTTTGTTCATACTTCTCTATAATAATTTGATGTTTAAAAAGTCATACAGAAGACTATACTATTTTCCATGTTTAAAGGAAACATAATATTTTTAATTAATTTGATCTTTGTGTTCCTGGCCTCCCCCAGGCCATTCAACGTGTCGCCAGGTGGCAATATGAGGTCGCCCTACACACATGTAGGGTACCTCCATAGGAAGAACGGGCCAAAGGGGGACCTTCTCCCTGGAGGTCCATAATAGAAATTGGGGCACCCTCACCCGGGGTCATAAATACAGGCTGAGAAGGAAGAAGGCCCCTGAAGTGTACACTCAAAAGGGCCCACTGGTTTGTCCACAAGTCCCATGAGTTGCAAACCTTCTCCCAGTAATGGGTTAAATTGCATGGTGATACAGAACACCATCGCGGGAGGATCCTCTATCGGAGGACAACTGCGGCAGGGCGTAAGATCCAGATCTATGGACAACGGCCTCTGTAAAGGCTGCCTCGACCTTTTCGGGGTACCTGCAAGATTGGGGACCTTGCGGTCAACTCTACTTCCACTTGAGGAGTGGCGCCCCTCGAGGAAATTATAGCCTAGTAAACGACACAGCATTCGCACAGGATTCTGACTAATGGACAATTTTTCTGGGCTTGGTATGTATTGATGGGCGTCTTTGGGCTGAAAACCTCTTCCTAGCTAATTTATCTATTATGGGTTGCCTCCCCGTAGTAGTATAATATTTGTAGGCATGAATATATAATGAGTCGGAGGTAATAGGCTTGGGACTGTCTGTGCAGGATTTCGACTCTTGTTGATAGAAGAGCTTTGCCAAGTGCTGAAAACCATGTTGTGACCAATATGGGCCCAGGATTGCACAAAGCCTCCATTCATGGAGGTCCCAGGGACTTCTTGCTGTCCGGTTCTAAGCCGGCTTAAGCACTTCGGTGTAAACTTGAGAAGATATGTGATCCCCGTCCTACACTGGTATCCCGGAATCATTGCTTTTTCTGAGGCGAAAATAATTTCAATGATTTAAAGAACATGAAAATTGGAAAGGTAGGAAATGAGGTTAGCAGCTGGTTTTGTATTAAATCAGGATTTAAGCAGGGTTGTGTTCTATCCTCCTTTATATGGATTATTTTGATGGACTTTGTCTTAAGGAGCACAGGAAAGGCAATGGGAGAGCACGGAATCAAATGGGGAGGAAAAAGTCTCCTGGACTTGGATTATGCTGATGAATTAAGCATCCTAGATGAAAGTGTGAGCAAAATGAATGAAGTTTTAGAGGTTTTGTGAGTTCAGGGTGCTCGAATGGGTTTGAAAATTAATGTTAGGAAGACTAAGTCACTAAGGCTAGGAATAAGTGAAGATGAAAAGGTGACGTTGGGTAATGAAAAGATTGATCCGGTGGGCAGCTTCACTTACCTTGGTAGTATTATTAGTAAAGATGGTGGGAGCAGTGAAGATGTTAAATATAGAATAGCCAAGGCTCAGGGTGTTTTTTTCACAGTTAAAAAACGTCTGGAAGAATAGGAAGATAAGTCTGCAAACCAAGATTAGAACATTGGAAGGTACAGTGATGCCAGTGGTCAAATATGGCTCTAAAGCTTGGACGCTCCGAAAAGTGGATGAAGATTTGCTAGATGTTTTCGAGAGAAATTGCTTAAGGATTGTTCTGGGTACCCGGCTGACTGACCGTATTTCAAACAATAGGCTATAAGAAAAATGTGGTTCAATACCACTCCCTAGGGCTATAATGAAAGAAAGTTTGAGGTGGCTAGGGCACGTTGTGCGGATGAAGGATGACAGATTGCCGAAGATTGTTGTTTTTGGCCAACCATCTAGGGCTAAACGGAAAGCAGGTCGTCCCCGTCTGAGGTGGGAGGACGTCATAAAGAAAGATTTAAAGGAAATGGGAACTTCGTGGGCGGGTATAAAAAAGGGAGGCTTTGAATAGATTGGGGTGGAGGAGGAGCGTGCGTAGCTGTTTTAGCCTCAGGCGGCTTGGTGCTGCGGTGAGTTGTTATTAGTAGTAATATTGGTATTAAAATTCCGTTTTTAAGGGATGCAACATTTCAAATAAATAATATAGCCTTTATAATCATTTTGCCAATTATAATTTTATTTTTATTAAAATAAAGTAGAGAGCGGAGTTGGCAGTAGGTGTAAGCAAACTGAATTTGAAAGTTTTATTTTCTCCATATTTTTTATTTAAAGTAAGAAAAATCAGAATTTAAATTAATGAAAAATTTTGTTAATAAATACAAATTTTGTTAATACCGTAAATGAATATTTTGTTGAAAATTAGCCTGAAAATTTTTTGGAGACAACTAATCAATATTTTCCCCCGGGCAGAAGAGAGGCCAGAACCGGCACTACTGAAAAAATAACAATAATCGCCGTATTAAATGATATTGAAGTGTATCAGGAAGAGTGTATTGATAGGACAATCTCTTTTGCAAAATGGCAGATAGCCAACTCAATTTTTCCGTCTAAGGACTCAGTTTATGCTGAAGAGAGGAAAACCAAAGGTATAATATTGATTATTATATTGGTTTTATTTATATGGTTTATAATTAATATCATTTATATATTATGTATATTTTTATTTATATTGGTTTTATTTATTGAATAATTATATCATAAAGGTGTTATATCAGTAGCTACCCATTATATCGATTGTTGTTGTAAAGTTTAGAATGCCCTTTATTTATAAAAAAAAAGTTTCCGAAAAAAAAGCGAACTAAGGCGATTTTTTTTCTGTTCTCGGCAAATAGTTCACAGAAGCTAGATTCTTCTTAAACGGGATTACATAAAAAAAAAACAAGTTTTTTTAATTGAAAGTAAGGAACGACGTTAAAACTTAAAACGAACAGAAATTATTCTGTATATGAAAGGGGCTGTCCCCTCCTCAACGCCTCGCTCTTTACACTAAAGTTTTTTATTGTTCAAAACAAATAACAACATCGAAAAAACACTGTATACAAGTCAGATACCATGGCTTAACAACACCAACAATTTTAAACCAGCGATTAGATCACTTCAGTTACAATTGATGTAACAAAAGTGAGTTTGTTCACTCTGCCTGGACCATTGATCTTTTTGCCGTCACTATCAGTCCTGTTGTGCTAAAAAGCCGTTTAGCTGGGGCACTTGTGGCCGGTACAGCCAGAACTTGACGAGCGCAAACTGCCACTCGCGGGATCTGTTACTAGCATTGGACCTTGGGGTCCCACAGAATGCCGCAAATGGGCTTCTTCTTTATATCTGCTGAAATAAGTTGTTTTTATATGGGAGAACAAACCTGCACCTTTACCATAGGGCTCCTGTGCCCTACACTACAGGAGGAACTAAACTGCACCTTTGCCCTCTTTTCTTATCAACACGGATTAACCCTCCAAAATTCTTTTCTGAAAGAAGTGGTCAAGTTATGACGTTTCAAGTCAAAGTTTAAGGCTACTTCAACTTCAGTATGCTCTGGTAACAGTGCAAACAAAAATTTAATTCATTTCTATAGATATATTTCTATACTAGCTCTAGACAATCAACCAAGCGGGAAACTACCACAAATCAGCATCGATAAATAAATGAAGCCCAAAACGAACAGAAATTACAATAAATAACCGAGTCAAACTCAAAACGAGCAGAAATTAAAACCCCTATGTCTTCCCAAGGCCAGAACATGATTTTAACTTTACTGAAAAAATATAAATGTTTTTACTTTTATAACTTTAATAAATCAAATAATATTAACATTTTGATTACTAAATATCAGTATATGTATATTAAACTGACAATGCATATTCATTTGTATTTTTTTCTGTAAAGTGCAAATTGTATTCTGGCCTTCGGAAGGCATAGGGGTTTTGAGCCCAACTTATGTTAATTTCCGCTCGTTTTGAGTTTCACTCGGTTATTTATTTTAATTTCTGTTCTTTTTGGGTTTCGTTTATTTATCGATGTTGATTTGTGGTAGTTTCACGCTCGGTAGATTATTTGATTTTAATTTTGCTCATTTTTTGTTTAATGGAGTTCTTTACTTTTCTTTGAAAAACCTACTTTGCGGAAACAGTTTTTTATCTAATTTCTGTTCGTTTTATATTGACATAGTCTTTTCAGGGAAAAAGAAAATAATACTTTAAATCTTTTCGTTTTTTTAAGAACATATAGTTTGGCCTGCTATTTGTATGCTGGAAAAAAATTTTCAGCAAAATTTAAAAACATAGACCCTTTTAAAAATCTGGACACAAATAGTAGTGTTTAATTTAGTTTCATACCTCCTCTAGTTGACCTGAAATGGAAAACTTTATAACATTCGCAAAAAAGTTTTTTTATTTTCTTTGATAGCTTGGATACACTTATGCTATTTTGATTTGGTCAAATTTTAAGAGAAGAAGAAACTCCAAAAGTTTGAACATAATACCATCAGTCGTTCTTGGGATACTGCTGAGATGCCTAATTGGGAATTAGCATTAACATAGAGAATTTTGATTTAATCTTATGGCAACATTTACTTTTTAAACATAAAGGAAAATGGAAGGGTGGGCGTGGGAGGGGGATTAGTTTCCCTCCAATCACTTTCGACTATTAAAAAGGACATCAGCCCTTTCTATTTTCAATCGAATGAGCCCTTTTCGAAGTTCCTACGACAACTCCTTCGATACAAAGTGCCCTGGTCTAAACAACAACAACAACAACAAAATGATACATTATACCCACATCGATCTCTACTATAAAAATGTCAAGCCTTCCAATCACTTTCAATTATTAAAAAGGGCACTAGGCCTTTCGATTTCCAATCGAATGATCCCTTTTTGAGTTTCTACGACAACGCTTTCTATAAGCACCGTACATGCTCCCAGGGCATAAATTACAACCCTTACCCTAAGGGATGTGAGGGCGGTTGTCATCCTCTAAGACCTAATTTCCAGAACATTCAACTACGGTAAAAAAACGGGCTATCTCAAAATTTTGATTAGATGTGTTTGGGAAAATGGTGGGCGTGGATGGGGTTTTTGTTGTATTCCAATCATTTTCGACTATTAAAAAGAGCACAATCCACTCCAATCTCTGATTAAATGATCCCTTTTCGAAGTTTCTACGACAACTTCTTCGATATGAAGTGCCCTGGTCTAAAGGAAAAAATAATAAATAATACATTGTGCCAACATCGTTCTTATATACCCCCCAGGGCATAACTACAAAACCCTTGCCCTAAGGGTTGTGGGGGAGTAACCTCCTCAAAAAACATATTTTTTCTTTGGAAATCAGTTACTCTGAACAAAATGGCTATCTTAAAATTTTGATTGGATGTGTTTGGGGTAATGGTGGATGTGGAAGGGGTGTTAGCTGCCTTCCAATCAAATTGAACTATTAAAAAGGGCACTAGCTATTCCAATTTCCAATCGAATGAGCCCTTTTTAAAGTTTCTACGACAACTCCTTCGACACGAATTGCCCTGGTATGGAAAAAAAAATAATACATTGTTCTTTACTTAGGCAGCTCGATTGCGCTGCCTATGATAACATCCTGAATTGCCTAATGCTCCTTTATCTACCTCTTTTCATCCGAAAAAATCAGAAAGAAAAATGAACAGAATTTTAAAGTGGAAGGTAGAATTTTTGTTTCAAGAAAAATTTCTTCTTCTCCTTCCTACGAACCGATATACATGGCGAGCCCAAGATGAAAGTATTTATCTTTAAGAAACATATTAGCCGGGATGACGGTTGAAGCCCGGAGGTCGATATCGATAACCAAAAAAGAGAGAAAAAAAACAAAAAAAAAAACGGCGGCTTATTAAGGACGCCGCCGCCGATATAATCCGCTGCGGCGTCAGTACTCTGATGCTAGCTCGCCGGCGCGCCACCGTTTTTTTTCGGCGGCGCGCCGCCAACTTTTCGGCGCGGCTTCGGGGTCTACTATAGACCAGTTATAAAATTGTAATATATTTATGAAATTATATTCCACAAAAAATAAATAAAAGGTTCAGATTAAGTTTACTTTCATTCACAGGGAAGGTTTACGCAATGCGTTCATTTCAGAAAGAAAGGGGGGGGGGTGTAAGTTTAAATTGACAAAAAAGCTCAAAACATAGAAAAATAACGGAGAAAATAGTTACAAAATAGGAAAACCGTACAAATCTTCAGATATTGGGGACAGGGGGCGGAGACTGTACATGCCTGGTTTAAAAGGCTATACTGTGAGTACTGAACACGGGAGCCGGTGTTTAACATATGAACATTTTTAGGGAAACATACGAAATTAACACGAAAGAGACCCCAAAAAAAATTACAGCGTAAAAAAAAAAAAAAAAAAAAAAAAAAAAATCCTTAAAGATACAAAAGTATGCCTAGTGGGCGCGTCCTCGTTCGCAAGGGGCGGACTGACGGTCTCCACGGTGGGCCGTTAGACTAAGTCCATGGGAATACTTTTTTTTGGAAAATGTAAAAAGCAACTATTTTTAAACAACTCACTAAATTTGTAACACTTGAAGCTCCATTCGAACTTCATATTATCGGTTCATACAAGCACACCATTAAAGCGTGCTTTTTCTTTCTTACGGGATTTTTCTTACGAAAATTAACACGAAAATGACCCCAAATGACAGCATTTACCGTGTTCAAAAATATTCCATAGTTTGCCAGTGTCCTAGTTTAGATAGTTGAAACAGATAGTTTTTGAATTGGCTCTTGTTTTACAGTTATTTTTAAAACAGTTCCTTGATTTTAGTGTATAATCTATTGATTTCTGGGGAAACAAGCCCCCTCTCTGGCAATAAATGTGTATGCTTTGTTACTAGATCAATGTGCAAGCAACTGTATTTCTTGTATCAAAAGGTCAAGCCTCAGGAATTTATTTCGATTCTGTTGGAGGGTAATTTATCGATTTTTAAGGAAAATGTCCCCCCTGCCTCCAGTAAATTCTTCAAATTTTAAGAAATAAAGATCTTATATGTAGAATAATTGTGTTCTAGAAAATACAAAATCAAAATTGTTCTAGAAAATATACAGCTAAAAACTATTGATGAGTTATAACATTGTAATAAATTTATGAAATTATATTCCGCAAAAAATGAATAAAAAGTTCAGATTAAGCTCACTTTCATTCAGAGGGTAGGTTTATGCACTGTGTTCATTTCAAAAGGGGTGGGAGGGGGGTATAAGTTTAAATTGAAAAGAAGCTCAAAACATTGAAAAATAACGAAGAAATAGTTAAAAGACAGGAAAATCATACAAATCTTGAGATACTGGGGACAAGGGCAGAGACTGTCCACAAGCCTGGTTTAAAAGGCTATACTGTCTGTACTGAACACGGGAGCCGGTGTTTAACATACGGACATTTTTAGGGTAACTTACAGACATTTTTAAGGGAGTGTTTTCTACAGGGGGGGGGGGTGTTTGGGGGAATTTTTAGTGGGAATAGTTTTTGGGATGAATTTCATTTCAGTAGGGAACAAATTATCTGGCAAGATTTCTCCGTGGAAAAATGCCTGAAAAATGCTGATAAGAACAAAATTGTAAGGAAATTAAAAAGATTAATAAAAAACAGAGGGGATAAACCAAAACTAATGCTTGCTGTGTTATATTGTATATTGCTGTATTATATTTCTCCTTTTTGCTGTGTTTGTTTTGACTCTGACTAGTAAATTGCATATCTTGACTTATGATAAGTCATTTTCTTGGAAATAAATCTTATCAGATATGAACTTGAGTTGCATTTCGGACGAAAGAAGGGTTTCTGAATCAATGAGTCCCTGGAGAGTAAAGATGTTGAGCAAATCTAGGCCCTGACGTCCCAAAAAACTCAGAGCTTGTTAATTTGGATTTTGCAAATAAGTTTCAAAAAACATGAAATTGAAAAAATAAACAACATTTAACATGAAGTTCGAATTGTTTTTCGAATTTCTGCTAGATAAAAAGATACTTTCCAATGTGTCTGCTGCCCCACCCCCCTCTATTTTGCTTATCTCCCAATCCACTTACCACTTAAGTTCAATTTTTAAATTTCAGAACAAAAATAATTTTCGAGAAAACTTACTTCGAAGCTCAGCAGTGGTGCTATGATTAGCTAAATATTTCCTCGCATTCAGTCATTAAGTCTCAGGACTAAGATAAATTCGGACGTCACGATTGAATTCAATTAAATAAAAACGAGTTAAAAAACAGAACAAAATTGGGGTAAAATGAGAAATTTTTTGAAAAATCCAGGAAACTAGGGGTCAAATTGTAAAAAGCTTGAGTTCACTAAGGGGACCTCAGAGGAGCCACAAATCTTACCAACCTAACCTATCTCTCACCATTACCAGTAGATACGATTTCGCTCCCAAAGGACATTTTCCTTATCAAAAGAAGTTAAGTGGTAAGGGGTTAGATCCCCCTTCCTTCCTATTTAGTTGAACGTTTTTTCACGAAAAGTTGAAGCATTTAGGCCTTAAAATGATATTTTTACGAGACCATATATTCCTAGCCGATAGTGAGTCAACGTATGAATTCCAAGCAAAATTTCGGTTAGATATTATCCATTTTTGCAGCCATACCTGAAAGGATTCGAACTTGAAGTTAACAACGAGCAGCCAAAGCGGATTTATAGCTATATACATTAAATATAACTTTCATTTTCATGTTTGGCATTCTCTTCTTTTCTTTTCCCACTATCTCATTTTGGTGATTTTAGCTTTTTCTATTAAGTCATCACGCTTTGGGCAACCCTTATTACTACGTTCTTTCGTTCTTTTAACTTTCACCCTTACCTTGTTTTTTCTCTGTTTAAGAAAGGGCTTTTTTTTCTTCTTACATTTCTTTTTTAGCGGTTTTAGCTCACTTTCACCTCACTTTATGCAACACTTCTTAATACTTTTTTTCTTGCTTTTAACTTTCCCCCTTTCCTTCCTTATTCGCTTTTCATGAACGAGTTCCTCAAGTCTCGCTTTTCTCTTCTTTTTTCTTCTCTCTATCTCCTTTCAGCTGTTTTGACTCTTTTTATTCTCTTACCCCACTCTGAAGACTCCTTCTTAGTTTCTTCTTTCTTTCTTTTAACTTCACCCTTTCCTTGTTTCTTTTTACCTCTTACTATCCCTTTCACCGGTCACCACGATTTCATTTCACTTTTAACCACCCTTTTTATCAGGTTCAGACTTACTTTTAACTCCCTCCCTTACCTTGCTGGTTTTCCTTTTGCGAAAATCTTACATTTTATTTACTCATAAGCTCACTTTCCTCTTTTTTTCGTCTCACTATTCCCTTTTAGCTGTTTCAATTTTGTCCTCACAGTTCAGAAAACCATTCTTATTACTTTTTTTTCTTTTGGCTTCTTGTTTGTTTCATTTTCAAGGTAGAGCTTTACAGAACAAATATTGATTTTGAGTCGCCTCTAGGTTCACTTTTCTCTGTTTCCTTTTTTCTCATTATCCCCTTTTAGCTATTTCTAACATGTTACTTCATTTTAAACAACCTTTTGTGTTAGGTTCAGGCTCTCTTTTAGCTTCCTCCCATTCTTTCTTTGCTTTATTTGCAAGGAAGATGTTTATAAAAAAACCTAAAAATTTTACTTTTGATTTTTTCTCTGGACTCACTATCCTCGTCCTTTTTCTTCTCACTATCACCTTTCGGAGCTAACCAATCTGGGAGGACAATTACACACTGGATCAACTGTAATACCAACGCTGTCAACATTTGAACTTTTTCGTCTGGAGAAACGCGAAAAGTTCGTACACTTCGTCTGGACGACGGAAGACGAGCAATCGAGGCTATGATATCACCAAGAACTAATCATCGATACGTTTAATACCGTGAAAATAAGTGATTTTAATACATAAGAAAAAAAACATAAATCTACATACAGTAGGACCTTAGAATCTTAAAACTTTCGGGGCGAAGGCTAAACAAGTAAAAACAGGTGGTGTATTCTTGAATTATTTTGATCTTTTTTAAACTAAAAGTAGAAATGGATACAATTTAAATAAATTCAAAATATGCTTCTGACATTATTTAGTTTTTGACATATTTTTTGTTAAATCTTGAATGGGTCGTTTTGACATTAGTTGACATGTAGTTGGGCACTAGCGTAGGATTACATCAAAGTCAATATAGGGTAATACTAATGGCCAATCAGTCCTAAAAAAACGTTATTTATAATTCTACAATCAATTATATTTCCATGAACTGAAAGGAATTGCTACAAAAAAAGGAAATGTATTTCTCTAACAAATTCGAAAACGTTATTGGAGAAAGGTTAATGGAATTAGAGCACAAAAACTAAAAATAAAACTATGTTTTAAAGTTTTATATCACATTTTTATACTTGTTATGAACTTCGAAATCCTATTTTAATTGCTATTTACATTTGAACATCCTATTTTTAATTTTCTGTACACTGAATTCCCACGAAGTGCTGGCGACATATTTTTATCAGTTAGCAAATCTGTTTTCACGAACTAACAAAATATTGTTAGCAACAACTGGAGCGACAGAAACAGGCCCTAGGAGGGTTTTTAAGCTAGTTGCGCTGTTTATTGTCTGTCTCATCATTTTACTTCTCGTAACTTCCCTCGTATTCTTGTAATGATTGTAAAGTCAAGTATCGTAATCAGGATAAATGCTGAGCAAAAATCAAAACAAGGAAAATCCCTGAAAATTAATATATAATTTTGAGTTGGACTAAATAGGGCTAAAGTTGAATGAGTTTGACTAAAGTTCGACTGAATAGAATGAACTAAACAATAAATTAAGCACTTGCTTAATATTCTCCCATTGCCACTGAGGGAGCTAGGCTTTGTCTTTTCGAATGGATTAAATTTCTTAAATTTCCTTCAAATTAAGAGCTTTGGGATCAGCAGTGGTTTGTTTGAACACATACTCTGTTTCATTTCCTTTCTTTAATACTTTAAATATCTTGTTTTTACTCATTATTTCCTCTATATTTTATGCGCTGTATAAATATTATTTTATAGTTACTCTGTGTAGCTTCTGAGACGATTTGTGAAAAACATCAAACTGCTCGTAGCTAGTGCTACGAAATACCACTATGATCACTGCCCCGTTCAATTTTATTAAAGGCAATGTCTTAATTTGATTTTGATTTACCTCAGGGTTTCTTTACATTTTGAATGCTACATACATACTATCATACACTATTGTCATTATGCACAGCTTTTGAGATTTCTGAAAAACATTGAGCTGCTTGTAGATGCTGCCACAAAATGGCAACATTGTAGCGATAAAAGAAATGACTGAGACAATTGCGGTAATGAAGATTGATCGCGTCAAGTCTAAAATTTTAATTTGAAGCTGTGAACTTACACCTTATAAGTTCTGCGATAGCGCCACTTATAGCGTCAAGGACTGTGCCATATGCAATATTATGATTAAAAGCGGTGTACCGATCGCGTCAGTTCTTCCGGGGTGATTTTTCTTAGGCTACTTAATAGGCCAGGCAACCTACAAAAATAATGAGAAAATTAAGTTTATGATCGTGCCACAGTAATAAAGAGTGAAGTAAATTTATGACCGCGCCACCCTCAATCATTGAGAGAAATTAAAATATCTAATTATATAAATGTAACCTCTTTTCCTTGGGTTATCTCGAAATCAATTACCTGTTATATTATATGGAAATCAGATTCCTAGGGAGTGTTACCTTGGAAGTATGCGAACTAGCTATCCGTCGTGTGACTAGATACAGACATATAAAACAAAATAAACACAAATAGAAGAGCAATATATTTATTGTAACTTACATTTTAGGTGTACAACAGGGCTCACTTCAATTGGCGGCAAATAATAACCAAGTCTCAACAATGACTGCATAATAATTTGAATCGCAATGCCTGAATGCCAGTATAATTATGTCGATAATAATAATGAGAGCACGAAAAACACTTTTCTTCACTATATATCCTAAGTCCTGATCATAAGCCGTGGGAGCTATCCCACGATTGGCCTAAGTCCTGAGGCGGGCCAAACCCTCCGTCCAATAATCTTTCTTAATTATTTTTGATGATTTAGACGTTCACACACTCTTATCACTTAGACTTCTTACAAAAGCATTGTATTTTCTGGTTTTTTTTATTACAACTCTTTTCGGTAAAATTCGAAGCTGGATGGCGCCGTTCATCGTCTGAAGCTAATATGCAATTTTTCTCTTTGCTGATCAAGGACTTTTCTTTTTTTGAAACTAGATTTAAACTTTATTAGAGGAAGTCGGAATTATCTTTAGAAAGAAGGAACTTTATTTTTGTATTTTAAATATATCGCATTTTACTCACGGTACAACATTATGGTTGCTGACATGGCTTGGCTGAACAGATCATACCTCAATCAATATTATTTTAGAAAAATGATATTTTTTTATTATCATTTATTTTACTTTGTTTTATTATATATTTTATTTTTTAGGAAGCTTAAGCCACAGTATCCTATGTGATGGAAACATGAAAATCGGAATTTTATTGATTTTCGCCATCTTTATTTTCCTCTACAAGGAAACTAATTTCACAGAGGGCGTTTCGGGTGCCTGAGTATTCTAAAATAACGATTTCCATTTGAGCCCTTAAGAAGCCAATCTGAATAAGTCCATTTGTTATGTTTTTTTAGATTTTAACTTTAAAACACTTTATCAATTTTAACTTTATAAATATCAAATAATATTCCTTCGAAATAAGGTCAACACACAAAAAAAGCCAAGATCAACTGTTGTATCATTCAGTGGCGTCAATTCACGAAAATTTGGAAGATGGGAGTGGCAAAATGTCTTTTTCAAAATCCAGGAGGCCCAAATTTCTTGTTACTTTAAACCTTTTTTTATATGAAAATACTAAAAAGGCATTTTTCAATGAAAAATGCCAAAAAGGAGATTGTCAAAAGCCAGGCATGTTGGGGGGGGGGGGGGAATCCAGAAGATCCCATAATTGAGCACATAAGCAACGCCAAAAGATTAAAATTTTTTAAAGTGACTGTTGAAATAAAGTCAAAACTAGAAACAAATCTATGTTGTATGTTATTCTTGTTTTGTTTTTCTAACTTCGTCAAACTGTGGCCTCTGAATGGCTAAAATTGAAAATGTATAAATACTTTTAAAACAGTTCGTGGTAACTAACTGTAAGTAAGGAGAGACTCGGCTCAATGGTAACCGAAACTCTAGAAAACGGATTTTTGATACCAATAGATACATCAAAAGAATCAGATTTCACTGCTGATTTCAAATATATAAGTTTCATCAAGTTTAGTCCAACCCTTCAAAAGTTACGCGCCTGAGAAAATTGGGCTGATTTTCAAAAAAAGGGGGAAAGACCCCCTAAAAGTAATGGAACCTTAATGAAAATCACACCATCATATTCAGCGTATCAGAGAACCCTACTATAGAGATTTCAAGCTCCTGTCTACAAAAATGTGGAATTTTGCATTTTTTGCCAGAAGAAAAATCATGGATGCTTGTTTATTTGTTGTTTTTTTCGTTTTTTTTTCCCAGGGGTGATCGTATCGAGCCAGTGGTCTTAGAATATCGTGGGAGGACTCATTGGAACAGAAATTAAAAGTTCTATTGTCCTTTTGTTCAATTAAAAGTTCAAGTGACCAAAAAATGGAGGGCAACTAGGCCCCCTCCCATGCTAATTTTTTCCCCAGTCATCTGATCAAAATTTTGAGATAGCCATTTTGTTCAGCATGGTTGAAAATATGTTAACTATGTCCTTTAAGATGACTTAATCCCCCGAAGTCCCCGGGGGGAGGGCTGAAAGCTATGAACTTTACCCAATGTTAATATATAGTTTTGGCTATTAAGAAGTATACAGGCGTTTTCAGGGGGGGGATTTTTTCTGGTAGAAGGGGGTGGGTGGGTCGGGGGCTATATGGGAGGATCTTTCCATGGAGGAAGTTTTCATTGGGGAAGGGACATTGCTATGAAGGGGGCGCCGGATTTTCCAGCATTATTTAAAAAAATATCAGAAATCAAATATAAAAAAAAACAAGTTTTCCAACTGAAAATAAGGAGTAACATCAAAACTTAAAACGAACAGAGAATATTACGTGCATGATTGGGTTCACCCCCTAGTCAATACCTCCCTCTTAAGCCAAAGATTTTTTAGTACTTTCATAAAAGGTATTCTAAATAACGGCCTTTGTGATTAAGAGGTCATTTTTGAAGAATTGGAACAAGATTCGAACTTTAGCTTAAAGAGCGAGGTATTGACTAGGGGGCGAGCCCCCTACTATACGTATTAAAAATATATGAATATAAAAGTTGGATATGTAAGTTAATTCGTCAGTTACTTGTATTTATTACTAATAAAAATGTTCGTATATAAAATTAAACAAGTTTCGAGAAAACCATTCAACCAAATAAAATTAAAATTAATATACAAATTTTGTTTTAATTATTCATGTACGGTGAGCCAAAATCAAAATCTGTATTAATTCAAAAATGTTCAAAAATTAAATTAAAAAAACAAGTTTTTTTAACTGAAAGCAAGGAACGACGTTAAAACTTAAAACGAACAGAAATTATTCCATAATTGAAAGGGGCTGTCCCCTCCTCAAATCGATGCCGTTTAGGCAGAATACTGTAGTAGCTGCCACTTTTCTTGATTTTCAAGCCAATATATTTCCCTTGCTGTTCAAGCCAAGGGACAGAAAGTTTCCTATTTAGGGGTTTCGGACAAGGCGGTTCTAATGGTTTACTTTTTGTTTTGATCTGACTCTCTTTTTTTATGAGTTATGGGTTTTCATATTTCTTAACATTGGACATGATCGTCTCTTATTAAGTTGCTAGCTACCGCTGCAACCCGGATAAGATGGCAAGAAAAAACCATTTTTTACAGTATTCTCTGCATTCCGAACTGGAACGTCAAGCAATTCCTTTTTCAGACAGGGCGGCTTGGCCTTCCCATTTTGCCGATGGGCTACTACTGCGATGGGCTACAACCCCCCTTGTCACTGAGGTCGCATATTTTTTCAGCCTAAAAATTTAAGATCTGATGCATCTTATTTTCTTAAATCGATCGCTAGGATAATTATCTTGGCGACCCTATGGCCAATGAGTTGTCTGTGATGAAATAACACTCTCAAAAAATTTTCCAACGAGCTTTACTTGCTCTAGCACGGGCTTCTATACGAGCCTCGGGATCTCCCTCAATGGCCATATTCTCTTTTTCCATTCGATCTGAACTTTGTATTTTCTCTCTCTTCTTGTCTATTTGTGAGCTAGCGTCATATTTAAGGTACGATTCTTTTGCATATAGTAGCCTACCATAAAACCCTATCTTTCACATTCTCTAAAAAAAGTACAAAACAAAATTGAGTTTTCGTGTAAATAATTATATAATTTTAAAGAGTACACGAAGAATTCAAAAACCAAAAACAACTTCTTTTATTGATACCACAATAAATATGCACTTGATTGAGAGTTCAACCTTACCCAGTCGATTCTACAGGTAAGTATACTACTATGCCTGATACCTTGCACTTTTCAGTAATAAAATGAGCAATCGGCTTTCTATTATCAATACCTTCCAAACCTAAGCAGGACTTAGCATCTTCCTTGTTCATCATGAGCACTACTCCCTGCCTATTAACACTATCCCTCCTGCCTAAGTACATAAATTCTATATCACCGAATTTCATGTTTCCTATTCCTAATATATGCCTCTCAAACTCCTAATAGGTCCAATTTGAAACATCTTAAGTCGTCAGTCAAAATGTCAATACGATAGTTTTTTCCCATGATACCTATCGAAGTTGTAATTTTCATATTATTTAAACCACTGAAATTATTATGGCCTCAGGAAAAGCATGGTCCCAAAACCAGTGTAGGACAGGGACTGATACACCTTCAAGAGTCTAAACAAAACACTTAAGCCGGCTTTGAGCCGGACAGCAAGAAGTCAATTGGACCCCCAGCACAAATAGAGGCTTTGCGCAAACCTCCCCCCAACTTGGTTTTCCACCCTTGGCGATGCTCTTCTATAAAAAAGAGTATAAATCGTGCACAGACATTTTCAAACCTCCGATTCATTCCCGCAAATGTTATAATATTATCGGGAGGCAGCCTATAGTTATACAACTTAGCTAGGAAGGGGTTTTTCAGGCCGAAAAACTCACCAAAAAAAAACAAACAAAAAAACAGTTATCTATCAATCAGAGCCCAGTGCAAATGCTGTCATTTACTAGATTATAATTTCCTCGAGGGGTGTCACTCCCCTCACCAAACATCAATGTTTACAGTCACTGTTCGGGCTAGGCAGACTTGTGAAAGGTCCACCGTAAGGCCACTATGAGGCTGTACATTTAGGATTTCTCATTTGGCGATTGGGACAAAGGAAGGAGCTTTTGATTGGACAGAGATCCAAAACCATTTCACAGTGCCAGAATAGCTCCGACCTTTGTACCTAGTCTATCTTCGTCAGGTAAAGATAAAAGAAATGTGAAAATACATTTTCGAACCTAGAAAATTTTGGAGATGATGGGACCTCCATACGAGCTCTTTATGCAGTAAAATGAAATATTGTTTTCTGAACAAGTTCAAACATGATTTTTTGCATCACAAAACAAAATTTTTACATAGAGTCAAACAGGTGACAGATGTTTTATCAAAACAAATTTAGATTCTTCAAAAAACTTGTCAAAGTTAAACATGGCTGATTTGGCGCCCGTGTTGAGGCACTGGTGGGTTTATTGCCACAGCATGGAAATCGATATCTTTCATGCAGGTGGCTTAAGAAGCAAACAGAGGTAATGTTATATTATGCTTCTGCATATAGCTATGGTATGAAATATGGGTAGCATATTGCATATGTTGTCAACTAACACTTTTGTAGCATCTATCCTTAGCATATCTTTTCTAATTGATTTGACATGGATGGAAGCGTGGCTTTCAACTAATTTTATGCTTCAAATTATATTTGGCATTTAAAAAAGTACTTAGATATAACGATTTCCATTCAAATGAGCCTTTAAATTGCTCTCATCTATGTTACAATGGCCCACTAGCAGAGGAGAAAAAAAGGACACATTACTGCTACCAATACAAAATAGCTGCCGTAAGAATTGACCGGTCTAATTGATCTGAAATAAATGGAAACGCCCTTTAGTGCTAATGTTGTCCCTCCCAACCCTTCACTCTTTACGCTAAATTACGAATTATTTTCCTAGCATTTTAAGCACGGATGCTTTTGAACAAGGGCAATGGATTTGAGATTAAAGAGTGGTTTCTGCAATGCCTCAAGAACGAAAGGGCTTATTGATGGGCATTTGCTTCAAACGCTAACTTTCTCAATTCAAATGTTTTGAAAGATAATCAATGAATAAAACACTGGCAAATATCCACTGACTGTATTTGCTGCACCCAGAAATGGCTTTAGTTAAGTAATATAAAACAGCATAAAGAGCAAGGGCTTGACGGAGGGGCAGCTCACTCCCGCTTCCTTATACAAAGCGTAGTTGCTGTTAGTGTTTAGTTCAAATACCGCTTTTACTTTAATTTGAAAAAAAAACTATTTTGCTTTGATCCGATGGATGACAAAAGAGATGCATGTGACGACTCTAAGGGCACACCATGCACTTTTGATGCACAAACTTAAAGTTACCGAGTGTTAAATAAGTGAAGCCTTAAAAACAATATTCATTGGATATAGGTTCGGTTGTGATATGTTAGACCTGATCCGAGCTTTAAGTCCATTCCTGAAACTGTCATTCACCTTGCTTAATAATTTTCCAAGATAATGTCATCTACTACAGTCGATTCTTTTTTCTTGGGCCACATCTTTGTATCTAAAGTCTCGGCGGCAGCTAGCTAAATTTATTACCCGAGAACTTTCAAGGTACCAAAAATCAGGAATTTCGATTTCTAATTCTGGTGATCGGGAAAATCAAGAAGCAATGGAGAAGATAATTTGACGGAGTCCCCACCTATTTTGAAAGGGTACCGATACAACCATTAACTAATAAAACCAATATGGTAGGAAAACAATGGTCAATTACATAAATAAAAGAAAAATGAAAACAAGTTATCGCCGACGGGCTACTTCGGATCCTTCAGGTACTTAAAATATGAAATGATACGAACTAGAACATTATACTTGTTGTAAAATATCCATGGTTGATCTAACAAAGGGAAAAAGAAGGGAATAAATTCTCAGGGGCCCCAACCATCGAAACCAAATTTAAAAACTTGTCAGAACTGATAATGATCTGATTTTAGTAAGTCCGAAAATTCAGATTCATAAATAAATTTATACAGTTTTCCCCCTAAACATCCTTTAAGGTAGTGCGGATGGGGAATTCTTTGAGCATATGGGGGAACTCCAATCATAGGTGTCGGAATCCATCACAACCACAATGTTGTATTTATTTTTTTTTTGTAAATATTCTGGAGCGATCCTTGTTAAGTGAACGGTTAACAGTCCACTTTTGCTTCAGTTAAGGGATTTAAGATTGTCAAAAGAGGAAGTAGTCCTTTTGATAGAGTCTGATTATCTTCTGCCATTAGCGTTTTAAAGCTAAGATTAATCACTGCTAGACCAGGATATATTATTGGAGTGTAAGGTGGGTTATTAGTGAATTTCAAGAGACTCAGACGGTGAAATTTCCCAGAAAGCCTTCCAACCCTTCAAAAGTTACGCGCCTGAGAAAATTTGGCTGATTTTCAAAAAAAGGGGGAAAGACCCCCTAAAAGTTATAGAACCTTAATGAAAATCACACCATCATATTCAGCGTATCAGAGAACCCTACTATAGAGATTTCAAGCTCCTATCTAAAAAAATTTGGAATTTTGCATTTTTTGCCAGAGGAAACATCATGGATGCGCGTTTATTTGTTTTTTTTTTCCCAGGGGTGATCGTATCGAGCCAGTGGTCCTAGAAAATCGTGGGAGGACTCATTGGAACGGAAATTAAAAGTTCTAATGCCCTTTTTAAGTGACCAATAAAATGGGGGGCAACTAGGCCCCCTCCCATGCTCATTTTTTCCCAAAGTCACCTGATCAAAATTTTGAGATAGCCATTTTGTTCAGCATAGTTGAAAATATGATAATTATGTCCTTTAAGAAGACTTAATCCCCCGAAGTCCCCGGGGGGAGGGCTGAAAGTTATGAACTTAACCCAATGTTAACATATAGTATTGGTTATTAAGAAGTATACAGACGTTTTCAGGGGGGGGGGGGGGTTCTGGTAGAAGGGGGTGGGTGGGTCGGGGGTTATGTGGGAGGATCTTTCCATGAAGGAAGTTTTTATAGGGGAAGGGACATTGCTATGAAGGGGGCGCCGGATTTGCCAGCATTATCTAAAAAAAATCAGAAATTAAATATAAAAAAAAAACAAGTTTTCCAACTGAAAATAAGGAGTAACATCAAAACTTAAAACGAACAGAAAATATTACGTGTATGATTGGGTTCCCCCCCTAGTCAATACCTCCCTCTTAAGCCAAAGATTTTTTAGTACTTTCATAAGAGCTATTTATTCTAAATAACGGCCTTTGTGATTAAGGGGTCATTTTTAAAAAATTGGAACAAAATTCGAACTTTAGCTTAAAGAGCGAGGTATTGACTAGGGGGCGAGCCCCCTAATATACATATTATAAATATATGAATATAGAAGTTCGTTACGTAAGTTAATTCATAGGTTACGTATATTTATTACTAATAAAAAACGTTCGTAAATAAAATTAAACAAGTTTCGAGAAAGCCATTTAACAAATTAAAAGTAAAATTAATGTGCAAATTTTGTTTTAATTATTCATGTACGGTGAGCCAAAATCAAAACCTGCATTAATTCAAAAATTAAATTAAAAAAACAAGTTTTTTTTTAACTGAAAGTAAGGAACGACGTTAAAACTTAAAACGAACAGAAATTATTCCGTATTTGAAAGGGGCTGTCCCCTCCTCAACGCCTCGCTCTTTACACTAAAGTTTTATTTTCTCATAACTCTTATTTTTTTTTAAATAATAAAACATTTTAGCGTAAAGAGCGAGGCGTTGAGGAGGGGACAGCCCCTTTCATATACGGAATAATTTCTGTTCGTTTTAAGTTTTAACGTCATTCCTTACTTTCAGTTAAGAAAACTTTTTTTTTATGCAATACCGTTTAAGAAGAATCTAGCTTCTGTGAACTATTTGCCGAGAACAGAAAAAAAATCGCCTTAGTTCGCTTTTTTTTCGGAAACTTTTTTTTTATAAATAAAGGGCATTCTAAACTTTACAACAACAATCGATATAATGGGTAGCTACTGATATAACACCTTTATAATATAATTATTCAATAAATAAAACCAATATAAATAAAAATATACATAATATATAAATGATATTAATTATAAACCATATAAATAAAACCAATATAATAATCAATATTATACCTTTGGTTTTCCTCTCTTCAGCATAAACTGGGTCATAGGACGGAAAAATTGTGTTGGCTATCTGCCATTTTGCAAAAGAGATTGTCCTATCAATACACTCTTCCTGATACACTTCAATATCATTTAATACGGCGATGATTGTTATTTTTTCAGTAGTGCCGGTTCTGGCCTCTCTTCTGCCCGGGGGAAAATATTGATTAGTTGTCTCCAAAAAATTTTCAGGCTAATTTTCAACAAAATATTCATTTACGGTATTAACAAAATTTGCATTTATTAACAAAATTTTTCATTAATTTAAATTCTGATTTTTCTTACTTTAGATGGAAAAATATGGAGAAAATGAAAATTTCAAATTCAGTTTGCTTACACCTACTGCCAACTGCGCTCTCTACTTTATTTTAATAAAAATAAAATTATAATTGACAAAATGATTATAAAGGCTACATTATTTATTTGAAATGTTGCATCCCTTAAAAACAGAATTTTGATACCAATACTACTACTACTAACAACTCACGGCAGCACCAAGCAGCCTGAGGCTAACACAGCTACGCACGCTCCTCCTCCACCCCAATATATTCAAAGCCTCCCTTTTTACAGCCGCCCACGAAGTTCCCATTTCCTTTAAATCTTTCTGTATGACGTCCTCCCACCACAGACGGGGACGACCTGCTTTCCGTTTAGCCCTAGATGGTTGGCAGAAAAGAACAATCTTCGGCAATCTTTCATCCTTCATCCGCACAACGTGCCCTAGCCACCTCAACCTTTCTTTCATTATAGCTCTAGAGAGCGGTGTTGAGCCACATTATTTGTACAGCCTATTGATCAAAATACGGTCAGTCAGCTGGGTACAAGGAAGAGTCCTTAAGCAATTTCTATGGAAAACATCTTGCAAATCGTCATCAATTTTTCGGAGCGCCCCTGCTTCAGAGCCATATTTGACCACTGTCATCACTGTAGCTTCTAATATTCTATTCTTGGTTTGCAGACTTATCTTCCTATTCTTCCAGACTTTTTTTAACTGTGAAAAAAACACCCTGAGCCTTGGCTATTCTATATTTAACATCTTCACTGCTCCCACCATCTTTACTAATAATACTACCAAGGTAAGTGAAGCTGGCCACCTGATCAATCTTTTCATTACCCAACGTCACCTTTTCATCTTCACTTATTCCTAGCCTTAGTGACTTAGTCTTCCTAACATTAATTTTCAAACCAATTCTAGCACCCTGAACTCGCAAAACCTCTAAAACTTCATTCATTTTGCTCACACTTTCATCTAGGAGGCTTAAATCATCAGCATAATCCAAGTCCAAGAGACTTTTTCCTCCCCATTTGATTCTGTGGTCTCCCATTGCCTTTCCTGTGCTCCTTAAAACAAAGTCCATCAAAATAAGCCACATAAAGGGGGATGGAACATAAACCTGCTAATCTCCTGATTTAATACGAAACCAGCCACTAACATCATTTCTTACCTTAACCGCAGCAGTGATTTTCTCGTGCATAGCACTAATCACTTTAATGCATTTGTCTGGTATACCATACAAGGATAAGACCTTTACTATCAACAGAATCGAAAGCTTGCTCATGATCTATAAAACTGAGGACCAAAGGTATTTGACAACTCAGGCATTTCTCAATTATTAGCCTAAGAGTGAAAATTTGGTCGACACATCCTCTACCTTTTCTAAAACCGCACTGTTCTTCTCTCAAAACTTTGTCTACGGCATCTCTCAGTCTAAAAAGTATGATATTACTAAGTAATTTACTACCTACAAAAACCAACCTAATCCCTCAGTAATTTCAACACCAACTCTTGCCGCCTTTTTTATAAAGTGGTTAAATTAATGCTTTTTTAGAATCGTTAGGTGCTTCGCCTTTTTCAAAAATCATATTCATAATCTTCAGTAACTTATTTCTAACCCCAGAGCCACCATATTTAAGAAACTCATTTACCACCCTATCAGCACCTGGAGCCTTATTATTCTTTAATCCTTTTAGTACTGTTGCTAATTCCTCCTCACAAAACAAATCTTCCTTCACATCCAAGGTATCACAATCTTTTTCATTTTCATCTATATTTTTTCCTGCAACTCTATCTCGGTTAAGCAAATTCTCAAAATATTCGGCCCATCTCTCTTTAGTTTTTTCCTTATCGCTAATTGCGACCCCATTCCTATCTTTAACTGGGCCAAGTCTGGATTGACTATTCCCTCTCAATTTGTTATCGTGCCAGTCCAATATTTCACTATTATGCCGTCTAGCTGCATCTTCCAGATCCTCGGCAATTTTATCCATGGCCTCCACTTAACACCTCCTTAGTTCATATTTTAATGCTTTCTCCACTTTCTTTACATTTCTTTTGTTTTCATAAGATCTATCACTCAGATAATTATTGTAGAAGTCCTTTTTCCTTTCTATTAAAAATAAAGCTTTTTCAATAATATTCTTAGCTGCAGTTCTAGCTTTCTTCCCTAATACACCTTCAGCAACTTCACAAATTATTTTTCTAAAATTATTCCAACCATCTTCCACATTATCAAATTTCAAACTCTCAAGTTTAGTATTCAACTGTTCCTGGAAATTTTCTCTCAAATTCTTATCCTGAAGTCTACCAACATTATAACTTCCCGGGAGGTAGTTATCCTTCCGAAATTTCAGCTTTAAATTAACCCTTGACACTACTAGATGTTGATCTTTTCTTTTAACATCGATAACAGCACTAGTTTATAACCTAACATCTTGTAATGATCCTGCCATTCTTTGTTTTACAATACCATAATCCACAAGGTTTGCTGGCTTGCCATCACGTGAATACCATGTTAACATATGAGCCATTTTATGACCAAACACCGTATTGGTCATAACTAGATTGTTATTCCTACAAAATTGCAAAAATCTGTATCTATTACTGTTATCGTTTCCTACACCAAGTTTACCTAGGTTAGGATACCATCCATCCCTATTTCTACCGACCTGGGCGTTAAAATCTTCAAGTAATAGCATCACATTTCTACCTGGGATCCTGTCTATTTCCTCCTGTAACTGTAAGTAAAATTCATCTGAGTCACTAGTATCTCCGTCAGTCGGTTCTACAGGGGCGTATACTACTATAACTGATACCCTGAACTTTCTAGTCATAAACTTTTATTAGTATTCTATTATTAATACCTTCCCAGCCTAAACAAGACTTAGCAGCTTCCTTTTTCATCATGAGCCCTACTCCCTGTCTATGTACCCCATCCTTCGTGCCTGAGTAGAAAAAATTTATATCACCTGATTTCATGCTTCCTACCCCTGGGATACGAGTTTCTAAATTTCCTAATAAATCTAGTTGGAAGCATCTGAATTCGTCAGTCAAAATTTCGATACGCTAGTCATTTATCAATGTTGTAACATTCCAACTTACAATTTTCATATTCTTTAAATCATTGAAATTAGTATAGCCTCAGGAAAAGCAATGATTCCCGGATACCAGTGCAGGACGAGGATCACGTATCTTCTCAAGTCTACACTGAAGTGCTTATGCCGTTTTAGAACCGGAAAGCAAGAATTGCCTTGGACCTCCATTAATGAAGGCTGTGTGCAATCTTGGACTCATCTTGGTCACAACGTAGTTGTCGGTGCTTGGCGATGCTCTTCTATCTACAAGAGTCGAAATCCTGCACAGATATTCTCAAGCCTATTACCTCCGACTCATTATATATTCATGCCTACAAATATTATGCTACTACGGGGAGGCGACCCATAATAGATAAATTAGCTAGAAAGAGGTTTTTCAGCCCAAAGACGCCCATCAATATATACCAAGCCCAGAAAAATTGTCCATTAGTCAGAATCCCGTGCGAATGCTGTGTCGTTTACTAGGCTATAATTTCCTCGAGGGGCGCCACTCCTCAAGTAGGAGTAGAGTTGACCGCAAGGTCCCTAGTCTTGCAGGTACCCTGAAAAGGTAGAGGCAGCCCTTTGCAGAGGCCGTTGTCCATAGATATGGATCTTACGCCCTGCCACAGTTGTCCTCCTATAGAGGATCCTCCCGCGAGGGTGTTCTGTATCACCATACAATTTAACCCATTACTGGGAGAAGTTTTGCAACTCATGGGACTTATGGACAAACCAGTGGGACCTTTTGAGTGTACATTTGAGGGGCCTTCTTCCTTTTCCGCCTGTATTATGAAACTGGGGCGAGGGTGCCCCAGTTTCTATTATGGACCCCCAGGGACAAGGTCCCCCTTTGGTCCGTGCCTCCTATGGAGGTACCCTACATATCTGTAGAGCGTTCCCCTATCGCCACCTGGGGACACGCTGAATGGCCTGGGTGAGGCCAGGAACATAAAGATGAAATTAATTAAAAATATTATGTTTCCTTTATTATGTTTCCTTTAAACATGGAAAATGGTATAGTCTTCTGTATGACTTTTTAAACATCAAATTATTATAGGGAAGTATGAACAAAGTTATACAGAAGACTTTTTGGTTTTCTTATTTAATATACTCGGAATCAGCATAAAAAGCCAAATCTTTTCATGTATCTACCTTAAACTTAATAAATTTTATATATTTGGAATATGCATAAGAAAAAAAACGATTAAATCAATTCATCTACCGCCGTCGACACTCGACCTAGAGTTCCGCTCACCATTGGGCCGATTCGCTCCCCACCCACACCCCGTCAACACGAACTGTCTGATAATTGAACCGGGTAAATATATATTTCATGAATGTTACACTTTACATTTGATTAACCTACCCCACTACAATTTTACCTGGCTTAGGCTTTAGAGTTTCTTTAAGAGAGTAAAGTTTATTTTAATCAATAATAAATACAAGTTTTTAAAACCAACGTGCAAAATTGAAAACCTCCTAATACCGAAAGTTAAGTAAAAAAAATTAAACTTTTTTTTTATGTTGATTGTCAGTTTTTTTAAGTTGATTGATTGTAAGACTGGTTATTAATAAAATTCATTCATACATAATACTTAACCAATGATTATAAATTAGCCAAGGGCAAGTAAATTACCTCGTCATGGATACTGGACTTTAGTTATTTGAAGCGATGACGATTTTTTCCGATGAAGTCCTCCAGAAACAGGACTTGGGGGAAGGGGCGGCGGTGCTGTTGGAGGATTTGAACTTTTATCATCATGTCTGTCATTGTCTTTAGAAGGATTTCCATTCATAATTCGATTCAATCTTTGAGATTGAACCGTCTACCGAAAGAACCGTCTACCGAAAGAACAGGTGGAAAACACACAAATCTGAATTTGGCTAATAAAAAAAAAAAAAAACCCTCACCCCTCTAAAAACAAATCTTCTGCAGACAATTTTGACATTCTACATGTAGGTAGCCTTAATATGGCTGCATCAGTAGCTATAACGTGGCTAAGAGCAAAACCTGATATTAGTAGCAATTGAAAATTTACAATCGTTTTTTCCAAGAACCTGTTAGATGAGAAAAAACTTGCAATTGAAACTGATTCGGAAACAGTAACTATGATTCAGATTCAAGTAAATAGCAATAATGTTTAATCACAAAAATAAACTTTTGGTTTTTTTCAAATAAAAGCCAAAAACTCCCTTAAGTCAGCAGCAGACCAAAATAAGAACCACCATGACCAGAAACAGATAACATTTTAGCCAAGACTTTAGCTTCCACTGAATTTTTTGGTCAAATTCTAACAAACTACTAGAAGGTCAATAAGGGTTCATTTGAAATCTAACTTATATATAATTACTATTTTGAAACTTTAAATATTGAAACTTTAAACATTTGTATCCAAATTAACTAATTAGATCATTAAAACCAAGTTTGTTACACCCCACTACTGCTACTTACAACTTACTGCAACACCAAGCTGCCTGAGGCCAACACAGCTATGCATGCTCCTTCTCAACCCATTATATTCAAAATTTCACCCTTTACGTCCTACCATGAAGTTTCACTTCCCTTTAAATACCTTCCTACAATCTCTCCCCATCCCACTTGGGGGTAACCCGCTTCTCACTTGTTCCGAGACAAATTGCCGGAAAGCCCAATCTTAGCAATATGTCATCCTTTATCTGTGAAAGGTGGCCTAGCCACCCCAACCTTTCTTTCAGAAGTGAGATAGATCCACATTTTTTGTACAGCTTATTATTCAGTATAAATTTAATCAAACGAGTAGCTAAACTACCCCTAGTCAATTCCATTAGAAAACATTTAACTAATCCTCCTCAACCTTTCATAGCACCTACATTTCAGGGCCATACTTGACGACCGTCACCATCATGTCCTCCGACATTCTCATATCAATTCCCACACTTATCTTCACGTTCTTTCCAAATTTTTTTAAACAATGAAAAATCATGCTGCATCTTGGTATTCAGGTTTCTACATGTTTCTATGTTTTTTTTTCCTTTTCCCTCTGAAAATTCGTAATTTGCAAAGGAAGTAATTAGTGTCAGAGAACTCTACTGCAGAGGTTTCAAGCTCCTATCTGCAAAAATGCAGAATTTTGTATTTTTTTGGCAGAAAAAAGATCACAGTTGCGTGTTTTTTTGTTTTTTTTTTGTTTATCCCAAGGGTGATCGTATCAACCCATTGGTCCTAGAACATCGTGAGAGGGCTCATTCGAAACGGAAATGATAAGTTCTAGCGCCTTTTTTAAGTGACCAAAAAGATTGGAGGGTAACTAGGACCCCCGCCCACGCCCCTTTTTTCCCAAAATCGTTTGATCAAAATTTTGAGATAGCCATTTTGTTCATCATAGTTGAAAGGCCCAATAATACATCCCCCCCACAGCCCCAGGGGAAAGGTCTTTAAGTGATAAAATTTGCCCATTGTTTACGCATAGTGTTTGTTATTGGGAATCATGCATACATTTTCGGGTGGGGGTGAGGACGAACTTCCTGCTGGGGGGTTTTCCATGGGGAAATTTTCCATGGAGAGGGAACTTTCTAGGGGATGAACTTGTCAGGGGACATTATACACTGGGGGAATTTGCCAGAATTCCTATAAAAAAATTCCTTTTATATGTCTTACTTTCTCTTTTCCGTCTCAATTTTACGCTTGGAGTTGTTGAGGGTAATTGTCCGGTGAAAATTTTCACCAAGATTGAATTGTCTAGAGGATATTTCCGTGGGAGGGGGATTTTTCCGTGGTGGTGGGGCTATACTTCCTGGAATTATTTGAAAACGGTCAAAAATAAATTTAAAAAACAAGTTTTTTTAACTGAAAGTAAAGAGCAATATTAAAACTTAAAACGAATAGAAATTATTCCATATAAGAGGAGGGTTGCTCCCTCCTAACACCTCGCTCTTTACGCTAAAGTTTGAATTATATCCCAATTCTTTAAAAATGACTCCTGAAACACAGCAGTCCTTTAATTATAACAATATGCTTTTTTAAAGTACTAAAAAACATTAGCGTAAAGAGCGAGGTATTGAGGAGGGGGCAACCCCTTCATATACGTAATAATTTCTGTTAGTTTTAAGTTTTAGTGTTGCTCTTTACTTTCAGTTGAACAAAATTGTTTTTTTTATTTAATCCTTTTCAGATCCAAAACGACAGTCAATCATTGGACTGAGCTCATTGTGCAGAAGTAATGCAAAATTAAACGAAAAAAATTAAGCAACAATCCTAAGATGCTTTATTTTTATACAATTAAAAGTCTCCTTAAATGCTTTACTTTTACTGTACCAAAACTACTATATTGTTTTGTGGTTTCCGTAAAACTATATTCTTCTATAATTCTACAAACATAAAGAAATTTTACCATTAGGAGTACTTTAATTAAGTTTTATCGACATACATTAGATAGGCAGTAATAAATTTTAGTAATAATTTTTTTTATTTTTAAGTTTCAACTTCGATCTTTACTTTCCTTAAAAAAAAAACTGTTATTTAATTTTAATCAGACGAGACAGCAGATTTTATCAACTTGCATCATTAAAATATCTCGACATTCCTCAGTGAGTGACGTAAGCTTTTGGCGGCATGCCAAGAGCTTGCATTCATCAGAAGCAAAACTGGGCGGAGACAGCAGAGATAAATAATGCAATGTCATTCGTATCCCTCATCGTTGTTATCAAAAGAGAATCAGTTACAAAGTAACATTACTACTGTAAGCACAGTTTCATATATACATATATTATTACTGAAAAGATCTTGAATATAAACATGTTACAACAACAGACAAGGGCTCCAACAGAGATGGATCAAAGAAGGCGTATTCAACAAGTCTTAATTCATGTACATAAAAAGGTAAGAGCTTTTTATCCGGTTTAACCAAAGTACGACTTTCCAGCAACAGATCTGGAAAAGTTTTGCAAAATGTATTATTTAACTACCAAGAAACTTGGCAGAGGATCATATGGAGAGGTTTTCCTGGGACTTGAAAAAGGGAATTGGGAACCCGTTGCTGTGAAGAAAATCAACTTAGACCGTGTTGAAATGATTGAACTAGACAATGGTAGAAGTATACCCAAAGAAGTGTTCTTTCTAAATAAAGTAAAAGACATAGATGGATGCATAAAGATTATTGATTATTATATAGTTGAACAAGAATGCTGGATTGTAACAGAATACCATCGGGATTCTGTTACACTGGGTGAATATATTTTCAAAAATCAAATTTTGAGTGAAAACAAGGTTCTCCATCTTTTTCAGCAAATAGTAGCAACAGTTTCAAAATTAGAGATAGCTGGTATTGCCCACAGAGATCTGAAATGTGATAATTTACTTATTGATGAAAGTGACAATGTTATACTTATTGATTTTGGTTTAGCTGAATCGCTAGAAAAAGCAAATGAAAATATTTGGTGGGCTCCTAGGAACCTTCCTCCTGAAGCAGGCCTTCAAAATTACCTGATCGGTCCAGTTACCACTTGGTCTTTGGGGATAATTTTGGCGGCACTCCTAATCGGATTGGTACCCTGTGAACGAGAAAACCCTAAAGAAATGATTGTTGAAATGATGAATGATAATAACATTTCACTTTTGCCTATGAATTTGGTATTCCAGTGTCTGAATGGGAACAGAAATTATCGACCAACTCCAAAGGACATTCTCAAACATCGATGGTTCGTCAAAGGTGTATAAAGGTAAAGTACAAATATAGTTTTGGAAATTTAATACCATCATGGCCTAAATTCTTTTTAATCCCAAGAAGTTTACAGGATTGTGGTTTGGAAAATTTGTGCTTTCTGCATATCAAAATTTTTTTATTCCTTAAGCTAGTTTTTAAATTTTTTAGTAAGTTGGTTTTTATATTAGGCTTGTTTTTATTGAAGATATTCTTTTTGCCTTAATTTTGGATATATATACATAGAAAAAGAACATCTTCCCAATTATTTTTTTGGAACAGAAAACGGTAATTTTAGCAAAACCAGGTGACATGAGCGAAGATAAGTTCTCTTCGTGTCAACCCTGTTAGCTGAACAATTAGTACTCGCTTCAAAGTAAGTGACGGGGGTCTGGGAACTAGCTAAGACTACCAAAATTTGAGGGGCATTGCCGTTTCCTCAACCATCGCTCTTTACGCTAAAAAACAGACCTGGTGTTTGAGCAGTCTTTTTTAAACAATTGTCACAAAAAGTCAATTTTCTCTATTTTTTTTTATGGGGAAACATTTTTTAATTAAGTTATATTGAACCATCTTTCTAATATAACCATCTATTTAACATATTTTTCTACTAGAAAATAAAACTGATAGGGGAAAAACAGAAAGAGTTGGCAATGGTCTGATATTTTGCATCATATTAACCATGCCTCCACTTGGAACGTGTGGGGAGGGGGGCTGGAGATAACTCAACAGTGTTCTGGAAAATATACAGCTAAATACTATTGACGAGTTATAAAATTGTAATATATTTATGAAATTATATTCCACAAAAAATAAATAAAAGGTTCAGATTAAGTTTACTTTCATTCACAGGGCAGGTTTACGCACTGCGTTCATTTTAGAAAGAAATAGGGGGGGGGGGTGTAAGTTTAAATTGACAAAAAAGCTCAAAATATAGAAAAATCACGGAGGAAATAGTTACATTACAGCGAAAAAAAAAAAAAAAAAAATATGCCCCTTAAAGATACAAAAGTATGCCAAGTGGACGCGTCCTCATTCGCAAGGGGCGGACTGACGGTCTCCACGGTGGGCTGTTAGACTAAGTCCACGGGAAGGATTTTTTGCAAAATGTAAAAAGGAACTATTCTTCAACAACTTACTAATTTTGTAACACTTGAAGCTCCATTCTAACTTCATATTTTGCACTGTGTTCGAAATTCAGGTTTATGCGCTGTGTTCATTTAAAACGGGGTGGGCGGGGGGTGTAAATTTAAATTGAAAAGAAGCTCAAAACATTGAAAAATAACGAGGATATAGTTAAAAGACAGGAAAATCATACAAATCTTGAGATACTGGAGACAGGGGCGGAGACTGTCCACAAGCCTGGTTTAAAAGGCTATACTGTCTGTACTGAACACGGGAGCCGGTGTTTAATATACGGATATTTTTAGGGAAACATAGAAATTTTTAAGGGAGTGTTTTCTACAGGGGGGGGGGTGTCTGAGGGAATTTTGAGGGGGAATAATGTTTGCGATGAAGGTAATTTAATTAGGGAACAAATTATCTGGTAAGATTTATCCATGGAAAAATGCCTGAAAAATGCTGATAAGAACAAAAGGAAATTAAAAAGATTAATAAAAAACATAGGGGAGAAACAAAATCTAATGATTGCTGTGTTATATTGTATATTTATGTATTATAATTCTCCTTTTTGTTGTGTTTGTTTTGACTCTGACTAGTAAATTGCATATCTTGACTTATGATAAGTCATTTTCTTGGAAAAAAATCTTATCAGATATAAACTTGAGTTGCATTTCGTACGAAAGAAGTGTTACCGAATTAATGTGTCCCTGGAGAGTAAAGTTGTTGATCAAATCTAGGCCCTGACATCCAAAAAAACTCAGAGCTTGTTAATTTTGATTTTTGAAATAAGTTTCAAAAAACATGCAATTTAAAAACAAATAACAACATTTAACATTAAGTTAGAATTGTTTTTCAAATTTCTGCTAGATAAAAAGATACTTTCCAAGGTGTCTCTTGCCCCACCCCCCTCTCTTGTGCTTATCTCCCAATCCACTTACCACTAAAGTTCAATTTTTAAATTTAATAACAAAAATAAATTTATAGAAAACATAATTCGAAGCTCAGCAGTGGTGCTATGATTAGCTGGAAAATTTCCCCGCATTCAATCATTAAGTCTCAGGACTAAGATAAATTCGGACGTCACGATTGAATTCAATTAAATAAAACGAGTTAAAAAATAGAACAAAATTGGGGTAAATTGAGAAATTTTTTGAAAAATCCAGGAAACTAGGGGTCAAATTGTAAAAAGCTTGAGTTCACTAAGGGGACCTCAGAGGAGCCACAAATCTTACTAACCTAACCTATCTCTCACCATTACCAATAGATACGATTTCGCTCCCAAAGGACATTTTCCTTATCAAAAGGAGTTAAGTGGTAAGGGGTTAGATCCCCCTTCCTTCCTCTTTAGTTGAACATTTTTTCACGAAAAGTTGAAGCATTTAGGCCTTAAAATGAACTTTTTATGATTCCATATATTCCTAGCCGATAGTGAGTCAACGTATGAGTTCCAAGCAAAATTTCAGTTAGATATTATTCATTTTTACAGCCATACCTGAAAGGATTCGAATTTGAAGTTAACAATGAGCAGCCAAAGCAGATTTATAGCTATATACATTAAATATAACTTTCATTTTCATGTTTGGCATTCTCTTCTTTTCTTTTCCCACTATCTCCTTTTGGTGGTTTGGATGTTTCTATTTTGTCATCATGCTTTGGGCAACCCTTGTTACTACGTTCTTTCGTTCTTTTAATCTTAAAATGAAAATCTTGCATTTGATTTTCCTCATAAGCTCACTTTCCTCTTTTTTTTCGTCTCACTATTCCCTTTTAGCTGTTTCAATTTTGTCCTCACACTTCAGAAAACCATTCTTATTACATTTCTTTCTTTTGGCTTCTTGTTTTATTTTCAAGGTAGAGCTTTACAGATCAAATATTGATTTTGGGTCGCCTCTAGGCTCACTTTTCTCTGTTTCTTTTTTTCTCATTATCCCCTTTTAGCTATTTCTAATATTTTACTTCATTTTCAACAACCTTTTGTGTTAGGTTCAGGCTCTCTTTCAGCTTCCTCCCAATCTTTCGTTGCTTTATTTGCAAGGAAGATGTTTATAAAAAAAACCTAAAAATTTTAATTTTGATTTTTCTCTGTACTCACTTTCCTCGTCAATTTTCTTCTCACTATCACCTTTCGGAACTAACCAATCTGGAAGGACAACTACACACTGGATCAACTGTAATACCAACGCTGTCAACATTTGAACTTTTTCGTCTGGAGAAACGCGAAAAGTTCGTAAACTCCGTCTGGACGACGGAAGACGAGATCTTTTTTAAATTAAAAGTAAGAATGGATACAATTTGAATAAATTTAAAATATGCTTTTGATATTAGTTAGTTTTTGACATAATTTTTTGTTGAATGTTGAATGGGTCGTTTTGACATTAGTTGACATGTAATTGGGCACTAGCGTAGGATTACATCAAAGTCAATATAGGGTAATACTAATGGCCAATCAGTCCTAAAACAGCGCTATTTGCGCTGCTTATTGTCTGTCTCATCATTTTACTTCTCGTAACTTCCCTCGTATTCTTGTAATGATTGTAAAGTCAAGCATCGTAATCAGGATAAATGCTGAGCAAAAATCAAAACAAGGAAAATCCCTGAAAATTAATATATAATTTTGAGTTGGACTGAATAGGGCTAAAGTTGAATGAGTTGGACTAAAGTTCGACTGAATAGAATGAACTAAACAATAAATTAAGCACTTGCTTAATATTCTTTCATTGCCACTGAGGGAGCTAGGCTTTGTCTTTTCGAATGGATTAAATTTCTTAAATTTCCTTCAAATTAAGAGCTTTGGGGCCAGCAGTGGTTTGTTTGAACACATACTCCGTTTCATTTCCTTTCTTTAATACTTTAAATATCTTGTTTTTATTCATTATTTCCTCTATATTTTATACGCTGTGTAAATATTATTTTATAGTATGGTTACTCTGTGTAGCTTTTGAGACGATTTCTGAAAAACATCAAACTGCTCGTAGCTAGTGCTACGAAATACCACTATGATCACTGCCCCGTTCAATTTTATTAAAGGCAATGTCTTAATTTGATTTTGATTTACCTCAGGGATTCTTTACATTTTGAATGCTACATACATACTATCATACACTATTGTCATTATGCACAGCTTTTGAGATTTCTGAAAAACATTGAGCTGCTCGTAGATGCTGCCAGAAAATGGCAACATTATGGTTGCTGCCATGGCTTGGCTGAACAGATCATACCTCAAAAATAATATTTTTTTTTATTATCAGTTATTTTACTATTATTACTTTGCTTTATTATATATTTTATTTTTTAGGAAGGTTAAGCCACAGTATCCTATGTGATGGAAACAAGAAAATCGAAATTTTATTGATTTTTTCCATCTTTATTTTCCTTTGCAAGGAAACTAATTTCACAGAGGGCGATTTGGAAGCCTGAGTATTCTAAAATATCGATTTCCATTTGAGCCCTTAAGAAGCCAATCTGAATTAGTCCATTTGTTATGTTTTTTTAGATGTTAACTTTAAAATACTTTATCACTTTTAACTTTATAAATATCAAATAATATGCCTTCAAAATAAGGTCAGCACACAAAAAAAAGCCAAGAAGAATGTTGTATAATTCAGTGGCTTCAATTCAAGAAAATTTGGGAGAAGGAGAGATGCAAAATGTCTTTTTCAAAATCCAGGAGGCCCAAATTTCTTGCTACTTTAAACCTATTTTTAAATGAAAATACTAAAAAGGCATTTTTAAATGAAAATTACCAAAATAGGGATTGTTAGAAGCTAGGCAGGTTGGGGGGGGGGGGAAATCAAGAATAGCCCATAATTAAGTACCAAAGCAACCGCAAAATATTAAAATTTTTTTAAATTTACTTTTGAAATAAATTAAAAACCATAAAAAAATCTATGTTGTATGTTATTATTGTTTTTTTTTTCGATCTTCGTCAAACTGTGGCCTCTGAAGGCCTAAAATTGAAAATGTCTAAATACTTTTAAAACAGTTAGTGGTAACAAACTGTAAGTAAGGAGAGACTCGGCTCAGTGGTAACCGAAACTCTAGAAAACGGGTTTTTGATACCAATAGATACATCAAAAGAATCAGATTTCAATATTGATTTCAAATATACAAGTTTCATCAAGTCCAACCCATCAAAAGTTACGCGCCTGAGAAAATTTGGCTGATTTTTGAACAAAGAGGGAAAGACCCCCTAAAAATTATGGAACCTTAATGAAAATCACACCATCATATTCAGCGTATCAGAGAATCCTACTAAAGAGGTTTCAAGCTCCTATCTACAAAAATGTGGAATTTTGCATTTTTTGCCGGAAGAAAAATCATGGATGTGTATGTATTTGTTTTTTTTTCCCAGGGGTGATCGTATCGATCCAGTGGTCCTAGAATATGGTGGGAGGACTCATTGGAACAGAAATTAAAAGTTCTAGTGGCTTTATTAAGTGACCAAAAAAATGAAGGGTAACTAGGCCCCCTCCCACGCTTATTTTTTTCCCAAAGTCACCTGATAAAATTTTTTAGATTGCCATTTAGTTCAGCTAGGTTGAAAATAAGAGTAATATGTGTGTTAAGATAACCTAATCCCTCAAAGTCCCCGGGGGGGAGGGCTGAAAGTAATGAACTTTACCCAATGTTAACATATAGTATTGGTTATTAGAAGCATACAGACGTTTTCAGGGGGGATTATTTCTGGTAGAAGGGGGGTGGGTGGGTCCGGGGTTATGTGGGAGGATCTTTCCATGAAGGAAGTTCCATGAAGGAAGTTTTCATGCGGGAAGGGACATTGCTATGAAGGGGGCGCCAGATTTCCCAGCATCATTTAAAAAAAAGATCAGAAATTAAATATAAAAAAAACAAGTTTTCCAACTGAAAATAAGTAGCAACATCAAAACTTAAAACAGAGACTGTTACGTGTATGATTGGGTTCAACCCCTAGTCAATACCTCGCTCTTTAAGCCAAAGACTTTTTAGGACTTTCATAAGAGCTATTTATTCTAAATAACGGTCTTTGTAATTAAGGGGGTCATATTTTAAGAAGTGTAACAAAACTTTAGATTTAGCTTAAAGAGCGAGGTATTGACTAGGGGGCGAGCCCCCTAATATACGTAATAAAAATATATGAATATAGAAGTTCGTGGCAAACAGTTCGTGGTAACGAACTGTAAGTAAGGAGCGACCCGGCTCAATGGTAACCGAAACTCTAGAAAACGGGTTTTTGATACCAATAGATACATCAAAAGAATCAGATTTCAATATTGATTTCAAATATATAAGTTTCATCAAGTCCCACCCATCAAAAGTTACGCGCCTGAGAAAATTTGGCTGATTTTTGAAAATGGGGGGAAAGACCCCTAAAAAAAATGGAACCTTAATGTAAATCACACCATGATTGGGTTCACCCCCTAGTCAATACCTCGCTCTTTAAGCCAAAGATTTTTTAGTACTTTCATAAGAGCTATTTATTCTAAATAACGGCCTTTGAGATAAAAACGTTAGTAAATAAAATTAAGCAACTTTCGAGAAAGCGATTTAACCAAATAAAACTGAAATTAATATACACATTTTTGTTTTAATTATTCATGTACGGTGAGCCAAAATAAAAACCTGTATTAATTCAAAAACGTTAAAAAAGTAAATAAAAAAAAACAAGTTTTTTTTTAACTGAAACGGAGCGACGTTATAAATTAAAACAAACAGAAAATATTCCGGATATGAAAGGGGCTGTCCCCTCCGCACCGCAGCGCGCTCTACGCTAAAGTTTGTCTTTCTCACAACTATTATTTTTTTTAAACAATAAAAAAATTTGGCGTAAAGAGCGAGGTGCTGAGGAGGGCACAGCCCCTTTCATTTCCGGAATGATTTCTGTTCGTTTTGTTTTTTAACGTCGTTCCTTATTTGAGTTGAAAAAAATTGTTTTTTTTTATTTAATCCTATTTAATAATAATATAGATTATGTTAAATTTTTGCTTATAAAAGAAAAAAAATAGCCTTATTTCGTTTTTTTTTCGGAAACTTTTTTTTATAAATAAAGGGCATTCTAAATTTTACAACAATAATCGATATAATGGGTAGCTACTGATATAACACATTTATAATATAATTATTCAATAAATAAAACCAATATAAATAAAAATATACATAATATATAAATGATATTACTTAAAAACCATATAAATAAAACCAATATAATAATCAATATTATACCTTTGGTTTTCCTCTCTTCAGCATAAACCGGGTCATAGGACGGAAAAATTGTGTTGGCTATCTACCATTTTGCAAAAGAGATTGTCCTATCAATACACTCTTCCTGATACACTTTTTTGGACATCTTAGATGAGGTCATAATATACAAACAGGTCAAACTAAGACCAGCTGCTCGGTGAATTCACTTAAACGCTAGATCGGCCCATAGCTGACACTCATTTTCGTCCTCTTCCTAAAACAGAGACAAGACCGTTTATAAAATGTTTGTGATGGAGGAGGAGCGTGCGTAGCTGTGTTGTTCTCAGGAGGCTTGGTGCTGCAGTGAGTTGTTATAAGTAGTAGTTTGATTGTAATAAAAGAAGGTAATACTAGAAGGTAAGTACTTCAACCTTTCTATAGAAGACAGTAATACTAGGTTCTAATAGCAGTTGAAAATCGGTTCGGCAGGATTATTTTAAGTTGGTCTATAAGAAAAAAAAAAGTTTTTTACGGACAGCACTTTAAAACAGTAATATTTTTGTATATTGAATATCATATTAACCCTGATACTACTTATAGATACGAACAGGGTTGCCAAAACATTTACCGGACCAAAGTGTTAATATTAGCAAAAATTTAGTTTCCCTCCAAAAAACTTCAATATCATTTAATACGGCAATGATTGTTATTTTTCAGTAGTGCCGGTTCTAGCCTCTCTTTTTCACGGGGAAAATATTGATTAGTTGTCTCCAAAAAAATTTCAGGCTAAGTTTCAACAAAATTTTCATTTACGGTATTAACAAAATTTTCATTTATTAACAAAATATTTCCAACTGCGCCCTCTACTTTATTTTAATAAAAATAAAATTATAATTGACAAAATTATTATAAAGGTTACATTATTTATTTGAAATGTTGCATCCCTTAAAAACGGAATTTTGATACCAATAGATATATCAAAACAATCGGATTATTATACTGATTTCAAATAAATAAATTTTATTAAGTTCAGTTTTACCCACCTAAGGTTACAAACATGAGAAAAGTTTCCTGATTTTTTAAAAAAATGGTAAACGCCCCCTACAAGTCATATAATCTAAACAAAATCATAGCAGCAGATTCAGCGTGTCTGAGAACTTTACTGCAGAGGTTTCAAGCTCCTATCTGCAAAAATGCGGACTTCTGTATTTTTTTTGCAGAAAAAGGATCACGGTTGCCTGTTTATTTTATTTTTTATTTTGTTTATCCCAAGGGTGATCGTATCAACCCATTGGTCCTAGAACATAGTGAGAGGGCTCATTCGAAACGGAAATGATAAGTTCTAGCGCCTTTTGTAAGTGACCGAAAAGATTGGAGGGCAACTAAGCCTCCTTCCCCGCCCCTTTTTCCCAAAATCGTTTGATAAAATTTTGAGATAGCCATTTTGTTCATCATACTTGAAAGGCCCAATAATACATGACTCCCCCCACAGATCCTGGGTAATGTTATTTAATTCATGAATTTTGCCCTTGTTTTACGATTTTTTTTTTTTTTTGGTAACAAAAAAAAATTTTTGGGGGGGGGGGGGGCACGCACGTCCGACGGGGGGCTTGTCCACGGGGAAATTTTCAATGGAGAAGGATGTTTCTAGGGGATGAACTTGTCAGGGAACATTATACACTGGGGGAAATTGCCAGAATTCCTATAAAAAAATTCCTTTTATATGTCTTACTTTCTCTTGTCCGTCTCAATTTTACGCTTGGAATTGTTGAGGGTAATTGTCGGGTTAAAATTTTCACGAAGATTGAATTGTCTAGAGGATATTTCCATGGGTCGGGGATTTTTTCGTCGTGGTGAGGCTATACTTCCTGGCATTATTTGAAAACGGTCAAAAATAAATGTAAAAAACAATTTTTTTCAATTAAAATCAAGGAGCTATATTAAAACTTGAAACGAATAGAAATTATTACGTATGTAAAGGGGGGTGCTCCCTCCTAAAAGCTGGCTCAATACGCTAAAGTTTGAATTATATCCCAATTTTTTAAAAATTACTCCTGAAACACAGCAGTCCTTTAATTAGAACAATCATCTTTTTTAAATTACCAAAAAACATTAGCGTAAAAAGAGAGGTATTGAGGAGGGGGAACCCCCTTCATAGACGTAATAATTTCTGTTAGTTTTAAGTTTTAGTGTTGCTCCTTACTTTCAGTTGAACAAAATTGTTTTTTTTATTTAATCCTTTTCAGATCCAAAACGACAGTCAATCATTAGACTGAGCTCATTGAGCAGAAGTAATGCAAAATTAAACGAAAAAAATTAAGCAACAATCCTAAGATGCTTTATTTTTATACAATTAAAAGTTTCCTTAAATGCTTTACTGTTACTGTACCAAAACTACTATATTATTTTGTGGTTTCCGTAAAACTCTATTCTTCTATAATTCTACAAACATACAGAAATTTTACCATTAGGATTACTTTAATTAGTTTTATCGACATATATTAGATAGGCCGTAATAATTTTTAGTAATAATTTTTGTTCGTTTTAAGTTTCAACTTCGATCTTTACTTTCCTAAAAGACGAGATAGCACTTTCCTGCAGACGAGACAGCAGATTTTATTAGCTTGCATCATTAAAATCTCTCGATATTCCTCAGTGAGTGACGTAAGCTTTTGGCGGCATGCCAAGAGCTTGCATTCATCAGAAGCAAAACTGGGCGGAGACAGCAGAGATAAATAATGCAATGTCATTCGTATCGCTCATCGTTGTTATCAAAAGAGAATCAGTTACAAAGTAACATTACTACTGTAAACACAGTTTCATATATACATATATTATTACTGAAAAGATCTTGAATATAAACATGTTACAACAACAGACAAGGGCTCCAACAGAGATGGATCAAAGAAGGCGTATTCAACAAGTCTTAATTCATGTACATAAAAAGGTAAGAGTTTTTTATCCGGTTTTACCAAAGTACGACTTTCCAGCAACAGATTTGGAAAAGTTTCGCAAAAAGTATTATTTAACTACCAAGAAACTTGGCAGAGGATCATATGGAGAGGTTTTCCTGGGACTTCAAAAAGGGAATTGGGAACCCGTTGCTGTGAAGAAAATCAACTTAGACCGTGTTGAAATGATTGAACTAGACAATGGTAGAAGTATACCCAAAGAAGTGTTCTTTCTAAATAAAGTAAAAGACATAGATGGATGCATAAAGATTATTGATTGTTACATAGTTGAACAAGAATGCTGGATTGTAACAGAATACCATCGGGATTCTGTAACACTGGGTGAATATATTTTCAAAAATCAAATTTTGAGTGAAAACAAGGTTCTTCATCTTTTTCAGCAAATAGTAGCAACAGTTTCAAAATTAGAAATAGCTGGTATTGCCCACAGAGATCTGAAATGTGATAATTTACTTATTGATGAAAGTGACAATGTTATACTTATTGATTTTGGTTTAGCTGAATCGCTAGAAAAAGCAAATAAATATATTTGGTGGGCTCCTAGGAACCCTCCTCCTGAAGCAGGCCTTCAAAATTACGTGATCGGTCCAGTTACCACTTGGTCTTTGGGGATAATTTTGGCGGCACTCCTAATCGGATTGGTACCCTGTGAACGAGAAAACCCTAAAAAAATGATTGTTGAGATGATGAATTATAATAACATTTCACTTTTGCCTATGAATTTGGTATTCCAGTGTCTGAATGGGAACAGAAATTATCGACCAACTCCAAAGGACATTCTCCAACATCGATGGTTCGTCAAAGGTGTATAAAGGTAAAGTACAAATATAGTTTAGGAAATTTAATGCCATCATGGCCTAAATTCTTTTTAATCCCAAGAAGTTTACAGGATTGTGGTTTGGAAAATTTGTGCTTTCTGCATATAAAAATTTTTTTATTCCTTAAGCTAGTTTTTAAATTTTTTAGTAAGTTGGTTTTTATATTAGGCTTGTTTTTATTGCAGATATTCTTTTTGCCTTAATTTTGGATATATATACAGAGAAAAAGAACATCTTCCCAATTATTTTTTTGGCACAGAAAACGGTAATTTTAGCAAAACCAGGTGACATGAGCGAAGATAGTTCTCTTCGTGTCAACCCTGTTAGCTGAACAATTAGTACTCGCTTCAAAGTAAGTGACGGGGGTCTGGGAACTAGCTAAGACTACCAAAATTTGAGGGGCCTTGCCGTTTCCTCAACCATCGCTCTTTACGCTAAAAAACAGACCTGGTGTTTGAGCAGTCTTTTTTAAACAATTGTCACAAAAAGTCAATTTTCTCTATTTTTTTTTATGGGGAAACACTTTTTAATTAAGTTATATTGAACCATCTTTCTAATATAACCATCTATTTAACATATTTTTCTACTAAAAAATAAAACTGATAGGGGAAAAACAGAAAGAGTTGGCAATGGTCTGATATTTTGCATCATATTAACCATGCCTCCACTTGGAACGTGTGGGGAGGGGGGCTGGAGATAACTCAAAAGTGTTCTGGAAAATATACAGCTAAACACTATTGACGAGTTATAAAATTGTAATATATTTATGAAATTATATTCCACAAAAAATAAATAAAAGGTTCAGATTAAGTTTACTTTCATTCACAGGGCAGGTTTACGCACTGCGTTCATTTTAGAAAGAAATAGGGTGCAGGGGTGTAAGTTTAAATTGACAAAAAAGCTCAAAATATAGAAAAATCACGGAGGAAATAGTTACATTACAGCGTTAAAAAAAAAAAAAAATAAATAAATAAAAAAATATGCCCCTAAAATATACAAAAGTATGCCTAGTGGACGCGTCCTCGTTCGCAAGGGGCGGACTGACGGTCTCCACGGTGGGCCGTTAGACTAAGTCCACGGAAAGGATTTTTCGCAAAATGTAAAAAGGAACTATTCTTCAACAACTTACTAAATTTGTAACACTTGAAGCTCCATTCGAACTTCATATTTTGCACTGTGTTCGAAATTCAGGTTTATGCACTGTGTTCATTTCACACGGGGGGGGCGGGGGGTGTAAGTTTAAAGTTAAAAGAAGCTCAAAACATTGAAAAATAGCGAAGATATAGTTAAAAGAAAGGAAAATCATACAAAACTTGAGATACTGGAGACAAGGGCAGAGACTGTCCACAAGCCTGGTTTAAAAGGCTATACTGTCTGTACTGAACAAGGGAGCCGGTGTTTAATATACGGATATTTTCAGGGAAACATAGAAATTTTTAAGGGAGTGTTTTCTACAGGGGGGGGGGTGTCTGAGGGAATTTTTAGTGGGAATAATTTTTGCGATGAAGTTAATGTCAGTAGGGAAAAAATTATCTGGTAAGATTTCTCAATGGAAAAATGCCTGAAAAATGCTGATAAGAACAAAAGGAAATTAAAAAGATTAATAAAAAACAGAGGGGATAAACAAAATCTAATGATTGCTGTGTTATATTGTATATTTCTGTATTATAATTCTCCTTTTTTGTTGTGTTTGTTTTGACTCTGACTAGTAAATTGCATATCTTGACTTATGATAAGTCATTTTCTTGGAAATAAATCTTATCAGATATGAACTTGAGTTGCATTTCGTACGAAAGAAGTGTTACCGAATTAATGTGTCCCTGGAGAGTAAAGTTGTTGATCAAATCTAGGCCCTGACATCCCAAAAAACTCAGAGCTTGTTAATTTGTATTTTTGAAATAAGTTTCAAAAAACATGAAATTTAAAAAAAAATAACAACATTTAACATGAAGTTCGAATTGTTTTTCGAATTTCTGCTAGATAAAAAGATACTTTCTAATGTGCCTATTGCCCCACCCCCCTCTATTTTGCTTATCTCCCAATCCACTTACCACTTAAGTTCAATTTTTAAATTTCAGAACAAAAATAATTTTAGAGAAAAAATAATTAGAAGCTCAGCAGTGGTGCTATGATTAGATGGAAAATTTCCCCGCATTCAATCATTAAGTCTCAGGACTAAGATAAATTCGGACGTCACGATTGAATTCAATTAAATAAAACGAGTTAAAAAATAGAACAAAATTGGGGTAAATTGAGAAATTTTTTGAAAAATCCAGGAAACTAGGGGTCAAATTGTAAAAAGCTTGAGTTCACTAAGGGGACCTCAGAGGAGCCACAAATCTTACTAACCTAACCTATCTCTCACCATTACCAATAGATACGATTTCGCTCCCAAAGGACATTTTGCTTATCAAAAGGAGTTAAGTGGTAAGGGGTTAGATCCCCCTTCCTTCCTATTTAGTTAAACATTTTTTCACGAACAGTTGAAGCATTTAGGCCTTAAAATTAACTTTTTATGATTCCATATATTCCTAGCTGATAGTGAGTCAACGTATGAGTTCCAAGCAAAATTTCAGTTAGATATTATTCATTTTTACAGCCATACCTGAAAGGATTCGAATTTGAAGTTAACAACGAGCAGCTAAAGCAGATTTATAGCTATATACATTAAATATAACTTTAATTTTCCTGTTTGGCATTCTCTTCTTTTCATTTCCCACTATCTCCTTTTGGTGGTTTGGATGTTTCTATTTTGTCATCATGCTTTGGGCAACCCTTGTTACTATGTTCTTTCGTTTTTTTAATCTTAAAATGAAAATCTTACATTTGATTTTCCTCATAAGCTCACTTTCCTCTTTTTTTTCGTCTCACTATTCCCTTTTAGCTGTTTCAATTTTGTCCTCACGATTAAGAAAACCATTCTTGTTATATTTCTTTCTTTTGGCTTCTTGTTTTATTTTCAAGGTAGAGCTTTACAGATAAAATATTGATTTTGGGTCGCCTCTAGGCTCACTGTTCTCTGTTTCTTTTTTTATCATTATCCCCTTTTAGCTATTTCTAATGTTTTACTTCATTTTCAACAACCTTTTGTGTTAGGTTCAGGCTCTCTTTCAGCTTCCTCCCAATCTTTCGTTGCTTTATTTGCAAGGAAGATGTTTATAAAAAAAACCTAAAAATTTTACTTTTGATTTTTCTCTGTACTCACTTTCCTCGTCAATTTTCTTCTCACTATAACCTTTCGGAACTAACGAATCTGGAAGGACAACTACACACTGGATCATCTGTAATACCAACGCTGTCAACATTTGAACTTTTTCGTCTGGAGAAACGCGAAAAGTTCGTAAACTCCGTCTGGACGACGGAAGACGAGCAATCGAGGCTAAGATATCACCAAGAACTAATCATCGATATGTTTAATACCGTAAAAATAACTGATTATAATGCATAAGAAAAAACATAAATCTACATACAGTAAGACCTTAGAATCCTAAAACTTTCGGGGCGAAGGCTAAACAAGTAAAAACAGGAGGTTTATTCTTGAATTAATTTGATCTTTTTTAAATTAAAAGTAGAAATGGATACAATTTGAATAAATTTAAAATATGCTTTTGATATTAGTTAGTTTTTGACATAATTTTTTGTTGAATGTTGAATGGGTCATTTTGAAATTATTTGACATGTAATTGGGCACTAGCGTAGGATTACATCAAAGTCAATATAGGGTAATACTAATGGCCAATCAGTCCTAAAACAGCGCTATTTGCGCTGCTTATTGTCTGTCTCATCATTTTACTTCTCGTAACTTCCCTCGTATTCTTGTAATGATTGTAAAGTCAAGTATCGTAATCAGGATAAATGCTGAACAAAAATCAAAACAAGGAAAATCCCTGAAAATTAATATATAATTTTGAGTTGGACTGAATAGGGCTAAAGTTGAATGAGTTGGACTAAAGTTCGACTGAATAGAATGAACTAAACAATAAATTAAGCACTTGCTTAATATTCTTTCATTGCCACTGAGGGAGCTAGGCTTTGTCTTTTCGAATGGATTAAATTTCTTAAATTTCCTTCAAATTAAGAGCTTTGGGGCCAGCAGTGGTTTGTTTGAACACATACTCCGTTTCATTTCCTTTCTTTAATACTTTAAATATCTTGTTTTTACTCATTATTTCCTCTATATTTTATACGCTGTGTAAATATTATTTTATAGTATGGTTACTCTGTGTAGCTTTTGAGACGATTTCTGAAAAACATCAAACTGCTCGTAGCTAGTGCTACGAAATACCACTATGATCACTGCCCCGTTCAATTTTATTAAAGGCAATGTCTTAATTTGATTTTGATTTACCTCAGGGTTTCTTTACATTTTGAATGCTACATACATACTATCATACACTATTGTCATTATGCACAACTTTTGAGATTTCTGAAAAACATTGAGCTGCTCGTAGATGCTGCCACAAAATGGCAACATTATGGTTGCTGCCATGGCTTGGCTGAACAGATCATACCTCAATCAATATTATTTTAGAAAAATAATATTTTTTTTATTATCATTTATTTTACTATTATTACTTTGCTTTATTATATATTTTATTTTTTAGGAAGGTTAGGCCGCAGTATCCTATGTGATGGAAACATGAAAATCGGAATTTTATTGATTTTTGCCATCTTTATTTTCCTCTGCAAGGAAACTAATTTCACAGAGGGCGTTTTGGGTGTAAAATAACGATTTCCATTTGAGCCCTTAAGAAGCCAATCTGAATTAGTCCATTTGTTATGTTTTTTTAGATTTTAACTTTAAAATACTTTATCACTTTTAACTTTATAAATATCAAATAATATGCCTTCAAAATAAGGTCAACACACACATGGGCGCCCATATGGGGGGGGGCAGGGGGGGGGGGGCTCCCGCCCCCCCTGGCTGAATAATGCTGCCTTATTTTTATATTTTTGTTCTGAGATTTCTATTATATATCACTAAAAGTGCCAATTAGATGAGGTTTGCCCCCCCCTGGAATTCAGCTTATGGGCGCCCATGAACACACAAAAAAAAGCCAAGAAGAACTGTTGTATCATTCAGTGGCGTCAATTCACGAAAATTTGGGAGATGGAGAGAGGCGAAATGTCTTTTTCAAAATCCAGGAGGCCCAAATTTCTTGTTACTTTAAACCTTTTTTTAAATGAAAATACTAAAAAGGCATTTTTCAATGAAAAATACCAAAAAAGGGATCGTCAAAAGCTAGGCATGTTGGGGGGGGGAATCCAGAAGATCCCATAATTGAGCACATAAGCAACGCCAAAAGATTACAATTTTTTTAAAGTGACTGTTGAAATAAAGTAAAAAACAGAAACAAATCTATGTTGTATGTTATTATTGTTTTGTTTTTCGATCTTCGTCAAACTGTGGCCTCTGAACGCCTAAAATTGAAAATGTCTAAATACTTTTCAAACAGTTCGTGGTAACGAACTGTAAGTAAGGAGCGACCCGGCTCAATGGTAACCGAAACTCTAGAAAACGGGTTTTTGATACCAATAGATACATCAAAAGAATCAGATTTCAATGCTGATTTCAAATATATAAGTTTCATCAAGTCCAACCCATCAAAAGTTACGCGCCTGAGAAAATTTGGCTGATTTTTGAAAAAGGAGGGAAGACCCCTTAAAAGATATGGAACCTTAATGAAAATCACACCATCATATTCAGCGTATCAGAGAATCCTACTATAGAGGTTTCAAGCTCCTATCTACAAAAATGTGGAATTTTGCATTTTTTTTTGCCGGAAGAAAGATCATGGATGCGTGTTTATTTGTTTTTTTTTCCCAGGGGTGATCGTATCGAACCAGTGGTCCTAGAATATCGTGGGAGGACTCATTGGAACGGAAATTAAAAGTTCTAGTGGCTTTTTTAAGTGACCAAAATAATGGAGGGTAACTAGGCCCCCTCCCCCGCTTATTTTTTTCCCAAAGTCACCTGATAAAATTTTTTAGATTGCCATTTAGTTCAGTTAGGTTGAAAATAAGAGTAATATATGTGTTAAGATAACCTAACCTCTCAAAGTCCCCGGGGGGGAGGGCTGAAAGTAATGAACTTTACTCAATGTTAACATATAGTATTGGTTATTAGGAAGTATACATACGTTTTCAGGGGGGATTTTTTCTGGTAGAAGGGGGGTGGGTGGGTCGGGGGTTATGTGGGAGGATCTTTCCATGAAGGAAGTTCCATGAAGGAAGTTTTCATGCGGGAAGGGACATTGCTATGAAGGGGGCGCCAGATTTCCCAGCATTATTTAAAAAAAAAGATCAGAAATTAAATCTAAAAAAAACAAGTTTTCCAACTGAAAATAAGTAGCAACACAAAAACTAAAAACGAACAGAGACTGTTACGTGTATGATTGGGTTCAACCCCTATTCAGTAGCTCGCTCTTTAAGCCAAAGACTTTTTAGGACTTTCATAAGAGCTATTTATTCTAAATACCGGTCATTGTAATTAAGGGGTCATTTTTAAAGAAGTGGAACAAAATTTGAGATTTCGCTTCAAGTGCAAGTTATTGACTAGGGGGAGAGCCCCCTAATATACGTAATAAAAATATATGAATATAGAAGTTCGTGGCAAACAGTTAATGGTAACGAACTGTAAGTAAGGAGCGACCCGGCTCAATGGTAACCGAAACTCTAGAAAACGGGTTTTTGATACCAATAGATACATCAAAAGAATCATATTTCAATACTGATTTCAAATATATAAGTTTCATCAAGTCCAACCCATCAAAAGTTACGCGCCTGAGAAAATTTGGCTGATTTTTGAAAAAAGGGGGAAAGACCCCCCTAAAAGTTATGGAACCTTAATGTAAATCACACCATGATTGGGTTCACCCCCTAGTCAATACCTCGCTCTTTAAGCCAAAGATTTTTTAGTACTTTCATAAGAGCTATTTATTCTAAATAACGGCCTTTGTGATAAAAACGTTCGTAAATAAAATTAAGCAAGTTTCGAGAAAGCCAATTATCCAAAAAAGTAAAATTAATATACAAACTTTTTTTGAATTATTCATATACAGCGAGCCAAAATCAAATCTCCATTAATTCAAACACGTTCAGAAATAAAATTAAAAAAACAAGTTTTTTTTTTAACCGAAAGTAAGGAGCGACATTAAAACTTAAAACGAACAGAAATTATTCCGTAAATGAAAGGGGCTGTCCCCTCCTCAACGCCTCGCTCTTTACGCTAAAGTTTGACTTTCTCACAACTCTTATTTTTTTTAAACAATAAAAAACTTTAGCGTAAAGAGCGAGGTGCTGAGGAGGGGACAGCCCCTTTCATATACGGAATGATTTCTGTTCGTTTTAAGTTTTAATTTCGTTCCTTACTTTCAGTTGAAAAAACTTGTTTTTTTTTATTTAATCCCATTTAAGAAGAATCTAGCTTCTGTGAACTATTTGCTGAGAACAGAAAAAAAATCGCCTTAGTTCGTTTTTTTTCGGAAACTTTTTTTTATAAATAAAGGGTATTCTAAATTTTACAACAATAATCGATATAATGGGTAGCTACTGATATAACACCTTTATAATATAATTATTCAATAAATAAAACCAATATAAATAAAAATATACATAATATATAAATGATATTAATTATAAACCATATAAATAAAACCAATATAATAATCAATATTATACCTTTGGTTTTCCTCTCTTCAGCATAAACTGGGTCATAGGACGGAAAAATTGTGTTGGCTATCTGCCATTTTGCAAAAGAGATTGTCCTATCAATACACTCTTCCTGATACACTTTTTTGGACATCTTAGATGAGGTCATAATATACAAACAGGTCAAACTAACACCAGCTGCTCGGTGAATTCACTTAAACGCTAGATCGGCCCATAGCTGACACTCATTTTCGTCCTCTTCCTAAAACAGAGACAAGACCGTTTATAAAATGTTTGTGATGGAGGATATAATTCTAATAATTCAAGTGGTAATTTCCACGGAATATCTTCTGACGGGGCTGACTTGTTATCAGTTTGCTTATCCGGTGGTCTCTTACCAGCTTACGGAGTCCCAACAAGAATAACGAAAGATTCTGCTTCCCTTATTGATAATTTGTTTATGAATCTTGAACTAAAGTCTTGTGGTGTTGTTATTGAAGATTTCTCATACCATTTGTTGCTTGTGACCGAATTTCACTTGATTGCAGTTTTTAATGGTCCTACTAAAAAAAAAATGTGGAGGACTAATATAAACTCCTTAAGTAAACTTACATTATTGATTTCTTAAGGTGACTTTCTTCTTGTTTAGAATCATCGGACCTTGAATATGCTGCTGACTGTTTTGTGAATCAGTTTAATGTTTGTTTCAATAATGCTGTCCCTCTCTATCAAATATCAAGAAGAAATAGTATAAAGCTGATTAAGCCTTGGATATCTCCTGGATTGCTGGTATCAATAAAAAATAAGAATCTGTTATATAAGGCATACTTAATGCATCCATCTGAAGTTAAATTAGCTGAATTTTGCAGATACAAAATTGTTTAACAAAAATTTAAGACCAGCAAAAAGCCATTACTTCGCCAAAGCATTTGTTGAAGCAGAAGGGTCCCCAAAGAAAACATGGGAAAAAATTAATCAGTGCTTAGGAAAACATAAGACCCATGATCTTCATGAGGAATTAATAGCTGAAGATGGAACTAAACTGGCTACAGGGAAAGTGGAAGTTATCAATGCATTAAATATACACTTTGCAAAAATTGGCGTGGAAACCGCGTAGCTGCTGGAAACAACCTGGCCCATCATCTGGATAATGAAACTGGAGAGGACTTTCAATCATATCTACCCCCGTCTAACAATTATTCCATTTTTCTTAATCCTGTAACCCCAGATGAACTTTTACTTTCAACAAACCTTTTAAAGAATGGATCTTCGGAAGGGACCGATGTGTCGTCGACTAATCTGATTAACTGTATAGCACCAAATATTGTAAACCCGCTTTTCCATGTGTTCAACCTCTGTTTTAAAACCGGAAGATTTCCTTCTTGTTTCAAGTCTGCAAGAATTATCTCTTTGTATAAAGGAGGAGACCCGAAGAACCCAACAAACTATCGGCCGATTTCGATCCTGTCTACTTTTGAGAAGTTCCTTGAAAAGTGCCTTTATAACCGTATAGTCAGCTTTCTAATGAAAACTAAATTTTCTAGCCCGATGAAATTTGGGTTCCGGAAGTCTCACTCTACTGAGCATGCTATTATGGCAATGACTCAGTTTTCTCATGACGCCCTCGACAAAGGTGATATTCCTGCTACAATTTTTCTAGACATTCAAAAGGTATTTGATACGATTTCCCATAAAATATTGCATACTAAACTTGATAACTGCGGTATAAGAGGCCCAGTTAATCACTTAGTAATGTCTTACCTAAAAAACCGAAATCAGTATGTAGACGGAGGTGATACTTCTTCCTCATCAATATCTCAATCTCAGTCAGTTGGAGTCCCAATAGGATCTAGTTTGGGTCCAATCGTATTTCTTCTATGTTTTATTGATATCATTAATACCATCAAATATATTGGCATTAACAAGCTGTTTGCCGATGACAAGGCATGGACTGTCAGCAGCCCCGAAACTAGATATTTACATCTTATGTTGTAAACAGCACTGTCGAGGCTTATCTTATGGTTTTTGAGAAATAAATTGACTATTAATTGTACTAAGACAAAAAACATCATCTTTTCTCGTACTGGGAAAACAGCACCGGAAATTATGATGATTAATATTCAAGGCCTACCCATTGAAACTGAAAGAGTTGATGATATTAAATATCTCGGGATAATACTGGATTCAAGTTTATCATTTAAAAGATGCAATTTATCTTCGAATGAAACTGGCAAGAAATATTGGTAGGATGAATCATCTGAAATTCGTTCTGCAGTTTTTTGCCCTGAAATCTCTTTATCATTCTCTAGTGCATTCATATATAAATTACTGACCCATTATTTTTTTGAATACTTTTATAACTCATATTCTTCCTCTTCAGGGGCAACAAAATAAAGCTTTATATCTATTGAAAAATTGCCTTCATAGCCCGTTTTCCTACGCTGATAAATCATCACCAAAAATTATACTCTAAATTTTAAATTTCTTTCCACTGGATCTCTGTTCTTTTTTCCATTCCGTTCTTCATCTAACTAACTATGTTCAAGGTCTTTTGCCTGAGTGTTTTAATTTTCATAATGATTTTCTTCAGGATTATAATCTGGTTTTGAATGCATTTTGAACCTGTGGCAGTTCTGTTGTCCGTCAGGCTTTAATAAAATCTGAAAGGTCCCGTTTGTCACCAAGGCATAGCATTATATATAATTGGAATAAATTTCATAGTTTTATGGATTTGAATAATTCATTGGTTAATAATAAAATTAGATTAATGAATCATTTAATCAGTAATTATTAATTTGATTTAATTTCTGGGGTGGATGCTCCTCATTTCATTTTATTTATTTGGTTATTTGATTTTATTAGGATTTTGTTTGTTGTTACCATACGGAGAGTTGGAGAGCAATCTTTTTATTACGGTATCTGGAGATAGTATTAGTTATTTATTGTTGAGTGTATATAAACCCACACACGAGTTATTCTCACTGTGGGTAATTAATTTGATAGTTTTGTCAATTTTTTTTTTTTTATTGATTAATAAAGAACTTGAACAGCAATTGAAATTGGGTTCGGCAGAACCGAACGAGTGGTTACCCCTTACGAGTGGTAAGGGGTTAGGTCCCTTTTCTTCTCACTATCACCTTTCGGAACTAACCAATCTGGAAGGACAACTACACACTGGATCAACTGTAATACCAACGCTGTCAACATTTGAACTTTTTCGTCTGGAGAAACGCGAAAAGTTTAAGGGCTGAAAGTTATCAACGCGATAAAGTTGATAACTTTCAGCCCTCCCCCCCGGGGACTTCGGGGGATTAAGTAATCTTAAAGGACATAGTTATCATATTTTCAACCATGCTGAACAAAATGGCTATCTCAAAATTTTGATAAGGTGACTTCGGGAAAAAAATGAGCTTGGGAGGGGGCCTAGTTGCCCTCCAATTATTTTGGTCACTTAAAAAGGGCACTAGAACTTTTAATTTCCGTTCGAAAGAGCCCTCTCACCATATTCCAGGACCACTGGATCGATACGATCCCTCCTGGGAAAAAAAAACAAATAAACACGCATCCATGATTTTTCTTCTGGTAAAAAATGCAAAAGTCCACATTGTTTTAGATAGGAGCTTGAAACCTCTTTAGTAGGATTCTCTGATACGCTGAATATGATGGTGTGATTTTCATTAAGGGTCCATATTTTTTAAGGGGTCTTCCCTCCATGTTCAAAAATCAGCCAAATTTTCTCAGGCGCGTAACTTTTGATGGGTTGGACTTGATGAAACTTGTATATTTGAAATCAGTATTGAAATATGATTCTTTTGATGTATCTATTGGTATCAAAAACCCGTTTTCTAGAGTTTCGGTTACCATTGAGCCGGGTCGCTCCTTACTTACAGTTCGTTACCACGAACTGTTTGAAAAGTATTTAGACATTTTCAATTTTAGCCATTCAGAGGCCACAGTTTGACGAAGTTCGAAAAACAAAACAAGAATAACATACAACATAGATTTGTTTCTAGTTTTGACTTTATTTCAACAGTCACTTAAAAAAAATTGTAATCTTTTGGGGTTGCTTATGTACTCAATTATGGGATCTTCTGGATTCCCCCCCCCCCCCCAACATGCCTAGCTTTTGACAATCCCTTTTTTGGTATTTTTCATTGAAAAATGCCTTTTTAGTATTTTCATTTAAAAAAAGGTTTAAAGTAACAAGAAATTTGGGCCTCCTGGATTTTGAAAAAGACATTTCGCCTCTCTCCTTCTCCCAAATTTTCGTGAATTGACGCCACTGAATGATACAACAGTTCTTCTTGGCTTTTTTTTGTGTGTTGACCTTATTTTGAAGGCATATTATTTGATATTTATAAAGTTAAAAGTGATAAAGTATTTTAAAGTTAAAATCTAAAAAAACATAACAAATGGACTAATTCAGATTGGCTTCTTAAGGGCTCAAATGGAAATCGTTATTTTAGAATACTCAGGCATCCGAAACGCCCTCTATGAAATTAGTTTCCTTGTAGAGGAAAATATTGGAATTTAATTCCAGTTATACAATCTGGAATTATTATGGGGCTATACTTCCTGGCATTATTTGAAAACGGTCAAAAATAAATGGAAAAAACAAGTTTTTTCAACTAAAAGTAAGGAGCAATATTAAAACTTAAAACGAATAGAAATTATTACGTATATGAAGGGGGTTGCTCCCTCCTAACACCTGGCTCTTTACGCTAAAGTTTGAATTATATCCCAATTCTTTAAAAATGACTCCTGAAACACAGCAGTCCTTTAATTAGAACAATAGGCTTTTTTAAAGTACTAAAAAACATTAGCGTAAAGAGCGAGGTGTTGAGGAGGGGGCATTGAGGGGGCATGTTGAGGAGGGGGCTAAAGATTATTGATTATTATATAGTTGAACAAGAATGCTGGATTGTAACAGAATACCATCGGGATTCTGTTACACTGGGTGAATATATTTTCAAAAATCAAATTTTGAGTGAAAACAAGGTTCTCCATCTTTTTCAGCAAATAGTAGCAACAGTTTCAAAATTAGAGATAGCTGGTATTGCCCACAGAGATCTGAAATGTGATAATTTACTTATTGATGAAAGTGACAATGTTATACTTATTGATTTTGGTTTAGCTGAATCGCTAGAAAAAGCAAATGAAAATATTTGGTGGGCTCCTAGGAACCTTCCTCCTGAAGCAGGCCTTCAAAATTACCTGATCGGTCCAGTTACCACTTGGTCTTTGGGGATCATTTTGGCGGCACTCCTAATCGGATTGGTACCCTGTGAACGAGAAAACCCTAAAGAAATGATTGTTGAAATGATGAATGATAATAACATTTCACTTTTGCCTATGAATTTGGTATTCCAGTGTCTGAATGGGAACAGAAATTATCGACCAACTCCAAAGGACATTCTCCAACATCGATGGTTCGTCAAAGGTGTATAAAGGTAAAGTACAAATATAGTTTAGTAAATCTAATACCATCATGGTCTAAATTCTTTTTAATCCCAAGAAATTTACAGTATTGTGGTTTGGAAAATTTGTGGTTTCTGCATATCAAATTTTTTTTATTCCTTAAGCTAGTTTTTTAATTTTTTAGCAAGTTGGTTTTTATATTAGGCTTGTTTTTATTGAAGATATTCTTTTTGCCTTAATTTTGGATATATATACAGAGAAAAAGAACATCTTCCCAATTATTTTTTTGGCACAGAAAACGGTAATTTTAGCAAAACCAGGTGACATGAGCGAAGATAGTTCTCTTCGTGTCAACCCTGTTAGCTGAACAATTAGTACTCGCTTCAAAGTAAGTGACGGGGGTCTGGGAACTAGCTAAGACTACCAAAATTTGAGGGGCATTGCCGTTTCCTCAACCATCGCTCTTTACGCTAAAAAACAGACCTGGTGTTTGAGCAGTCTTTTTTAAACAATTGTCACAAAAAGTCAATTTTCTCTATTTTTTTTATGGGGAAACACTTTTTAATTAAGTTATATTGAACCATCTTTCTAATATAACCATCTATTTAACATATTTTTCTACTAAAAAATAAAACTGATAGGGGAAAAACAGAAAGAGTTGGCAATGGTCTGATATTTTGCATCATATTAACCATGCCTCCACTTGGAACGTGTGGGGAGGGGGGCTGGAGAAAACTCAAAAGTGTTCTGGAAAATATACAGCTAAACACTATTGACGATTTATAAAATTGTAATATATTTATGAAATTATATTCCACAAAAAATAAATAAAAGGTTCAGATTAAGTTTACTTTCATTCACAGGGCAGGTTTACGCACAGCGTTCATTTTAGAAAGAAATGGGGTGGGGGGGGGGGGTGTAAATTTAAATTGACAAAAAAGCTCAAAACATAGAAAAATCACGGAGGAAATAGTTAAAAAATAGGAAAACCGTACAAATCTTGAGATATTGGGGACAGGGGGCGGAGACTGTACATGCCTGGTTTAAAAGGCTATACTGTCAGTACTGAACACGGGAGCCGGTGTTTAACATACGAACATTTCAAAAAAAAAAAAAAAAAAAAAAAAAAAAATATGCCCCTTAAAGATAAAAAAGTATGCCTAGTGGACGCGTCCTCGGTCGCAAGGGGCGGACTGACGGTCTCCACGGTGGGCCGTTAGACTAAGTCCACGGAAAGGATTTTTTGCAAAATGTAAAAAGGAACTATTCTTCAACAACTTACTAAATTTGTAACACTTGAAGCTCCATTCGAACTTCATATTATGCACTGTGTTCGAACTTCAGGTTTATGCACTGTATTCATTTCAAAAGGGGTGGGAGGGGGGGTAAATTTAAATTGAAAAGAAGCTCAAAACATTGAAAAATAGCGAGGATATAGTTAAAAGACAGGAAAATCATACAAATCTTGAGATACTGGGGACAGGGGCGGAGACTGTCCACAAGCCTGGTTTAAAAGGCTATACTGTCTGTACTGAACACGGGAGCCGGTGTTTAACATACGGATATTTTTAGGGAAACATACAGAAATTTTTAAGGGAGTGTTTTCTACAGGGGGGGGGGTGTCTGACGCAATTTTTAGTGGGAATAATTTTTGCGATGAATTTAATTTCAGTATGGAACAAATTATATGGTAAGATTTCTCCATGGAAAAATGCCTGAAAAATGCTGATAAGAACAAAAGGAAATTAAAAAGATTAATAAAAAACAGAGGGGATAAACGAAATCTAATGCTTACTGTGTTATATTGTATATTTCTGTATTATATTTCTCCTTTTTTGTTGTGTTTGTTTTGACTCTGACTAGTAAATTGCATATCTTGACTTATGATAAGTCATTTTCTTGGAAATAAATCTTATCAGATATGAACTTGAGTTGCATTTCGTACGAAAGAAGTGTTACCGAATTAATGTGTCCCTGGAGAGTAAAGTTGTTGAGCAAATCTAGGCCCTGACGTCCCAAAAAACTCAGAGCTTGTTTTTTTTTTTTTTTTATTTACAAACGGGTTACAATAAATAAATAAATAAACATCTCATTTAAAAAAACACAAACCAATGCAATACTGCATGCCGGACAAAACCCGAAAAAAAATAAAAACACTTTAAAAAATATATATAATATTTTCTATTAATATCATTTATTTCCTCGGACCCTAATAAAACCCAAAAAGGGTCCAACCCAAAAACAAATAAATATCTTCTCTCGCCTCCCTCTCCCACCCCTCCAACAAAAAAGTGGGACCTTGAGAATCATCCACGCACACAACCCAACACAACTCACAACATTCACAAAAAGAGAGGAGAAAAAAAAAAAATAAAAAAATGGAAATAAATCACTCATCCATTCAAAACCCAAACAATCATCTCACCAACAAAATTCAACCAATCATTGTCTACACACAACCACTAAAATCTTCCAAATTGACAAAAAAAACTGACTCTTAGGGAATTTCAAAATTCATCCAGATCTGTGTTGCTTTTTACCTCCTCGGGAAGTTTGTTCCAGACAGCCGGGCCAGAAAAACGGATAGAAAATGTAGACTTTGGTGTTACAGGGACCAGGATTCGTATGGAATGGTCATTTCTTGTCTCATACCTATGTTGAGCTTCAGTAAATGCAATCGAGAAACATGCAGGTAGCAGGTTATTAAAACTTTTAAACATGAATAATGCCGTGTAAAACTTAACTAGGCCAAAAAGTGGCATAATCTTAATACAGTCGTATTGCCTTCGAACCGAGTCAGAACCTCGCATTCCAGATAAAACACGAACAGCATTATTTTGTAGAACCCTCAGTGGCAGTAGATAAGTAATAAATGTCGCTGACCAAACACTTACACAATATAACAAATACGGAGGAACCAGCGAGAAATACAGCATTCTTAAAATTTTAGGAGGGAAAAAATACTTCGGTTTCCGCAGCATTCTAACGTTCGTGGCAATTTTTATACACACTGATTCAAAATGAAGTCTAAACATAAGACACTCGTCAACTTGGACACCAAGATATTGGACATAACTATGTTTCGGGAGATATCCACTTTCTAGTTGAATACCATGGATCCAAGGATAATAATTAGTACTTCTTCCATATAGAATAAATTTACTTTTACTATGATTCAAACATAATTTATTTACACGCATTTACACGTTAATTTGGATTTTGGAAATAAGTTTCAAAAAACATACAATTGAATTCATTTCAGTAGGGAACAAATTATCTGGCAAGATTTCTCCGTGGAAAAATGCCTGAAAAATGCTGATAAGAACAAAATTGTAAGGAAATTAAAAAGATTAATAAAAAACAGAGGGGATAAACAAAATCTAATGCTTGCTGTGTTATATTGTATATTTCTGTATTATAATTCTCCTTTTTGTTGTGTTTGTTTTGACTCTGACTAGTAAATTGCATATCTTGACTTATGATAAGTCATTTTCTTGGAAATAAATCTTATCAGATATAAACTTGAGTTGCATTTCGTACGAAAGAAGTGTTACCGAATTAATGTGTCCCTGGAGAGTAAAGTTGTTGAGCAAATCTAGGCCCTGACGTCCCAAAAAACTCAGAGCTTGTTAATTTGGATTTTGGAAATAAGTTTCAAAAAACATGAAATTGAAGAAAAAAAAAATAACAACATTTAACATGAAGTTCGAATTGTTTTTCGAATTTCTGCTAGATAAAAAGATACTTTCCAATGTGTCTATTGCCCCACCCCCCTCTATTTTGCTTATCTCCCAATCCACTTACCACTTAAGTTCAATTTTTAAATTTAAGAAAAAAAATAATTTTCGAGAAAACTTACTTCGAAGCTCAGCAGTGGTGCTATGATTAGCTGGAAAATTTCCTCGCATTCAGTCATTAAGTCTCAGGACTAAGATAAATTCGGACGTCACGATTGAATTCAATTAAATAAAAACGAGTTAAAAAATAGAACAAAATTGGGGTAAATTGAGAATTTTTTTGAAAAATCCAGGAAACTAGGGGTCAAATTGTAAAAAGCTTGAGTTCACTAAGGGGACCTCAGAGGAGCCACAAATCTTACCAACCTAACCTATCTCTCACCATTACCAGTAGATACGATTTCGCTCCCAAAGGACATTTTCCTTATCAAAAGAAGTTAAGTGGTAAGGGGTTAGATCCCCCTTCCTTCCTATTTAGTTAAACATTTTTTCACGAAAAGTTGAAGCATTTAGGCCTTAAAATGAACTTTTTATGATTCCATATATTCCTAGCTGATAGTGAGTCAACGCATGAGTTCCAAGCAAAATTTCAGTTAGATATTATTCATTTTTACAGCCATACCTGAAAGAATTCGAATTTGAAGTTAACAACGAGCGGCTAAAGCAGATTTATAGCTATATACATTAAATATAACTTTAATTTTCATGTTTGGCATTCTCTTCTTTTCTTTTCCCACTATCTCCTTTTGGTGGTTTTAGATTTTTCTATTATGTCATCACGCTTTGGGCAACCCTTGTTACTACGTTCTTTCGTTTTTTTAATCTTAAAATGAAAATCTTGCATTTGATTTACTCATAAGCTCACTTTCCTCTTTTTTTTAGTCGCACTATTCCCGTTTAGCTGTTTCAATTTTGTCCTCGCACTTCAGAAAATCATTCTTATTACATTTCTTTCTTTTGGCTTCTTGTTTGTTTTATTTTCAAGGTAAAGCTTTACAGATCAAATATTGATTTTGGGTCGCCCCTAGGCTCACTTTTCTCTGTTTCTTTTTTTCTCATTATCCCCTTTTAGCAATTTCTAATATTTTACTTCATTTTCAACAACCTTTTGTGTTAGGTTCAGGCTCTCTTTCAGCTTCCTCCCATTCTTTCTTTGCTTTATTTGCAAGGAAGATGTTTTCCAGGACGAGGAAGATCCTCGTCCTTTTTCTTCTCACTATCACCTTTTGGAACTAACCAATCTGGAAGGACAACTACACACTGGATCAACTGTAATACCAACGCTGTCAACATTTGAACTTTTTCGTCAGGAGAAACGCGAAAAGTTCGTAAACTCCGTCTGGACGACGGAAGACGAGCAATCGAGGCTAAGATATCACCAAGAACTAATCATCGATACGTTTAATACCTTGAAAATACACATACATCTACTGAATCTACATACAGTAAGACCTTAGAATCCTAAAACTTTCGGGGAAAGGCTAAACAAGTAAAAACAGGAGGTTTATTCTTGAATTAATTTGATCTTTTTTAAATTAAAAGTAGAAATGGATACAATTTGAATAAATTTAAAATATGCTTTTGATATTAGTTAGTTTTTGACATATTTTTTTGTTGAATGTTGAATGGGTCATTTTGACATTAGTTGACATGTAATTGAGCACTAGCGTAGGATTACATCAAAGTCAATATAGGGTAATACTAATGGCCAATCAGTCCTAAAACAGCGCTATTTGCGCTGCTTATTGTCTGTCTCATCATTTTACTTCTCGTAACTTCCCTCGTATTCTTGTAATGATTGTAAAGTATCTAGTATCGTAATCAGGATAAATGCTGAACAAAAATCAAAACAAGGAAAATCCCTGAAAATTAATATATAATTTTGAGTTGGACTGAATAGGGCTAAAGTTGAATGAGTTTGACTAAAGTTCGACTGAATAGAATGAACTAAACAATAAATTAAGCACTTGCTTCATATTCTTTCATTGCCACTGAGGGAGCTAGGCTTTGTCTTTTCGAATGGATTAAATTTCTTAAATTTCCTTCAAATTAAGAGCTTTGGGGCCAGCAGTGGTTTGTTTGAACACATACTCCGTTTCATTTCCTTTCTTTAATACTTTAAATATCTTGTTTTTATTCATTATTTCATCTATATTTTATACGCTGTGTAAATATTATTTTATAGTATGGTTACTCTGTGTAGCTTTTGAGACGATTTCTGAAAAACATCAAACTGCTCGTAGCTAGTGCTACGAAATACCACTATGATCACTGCCCCGTTCAATTTTATTAAAGGCAATGTCTTAATTTGATTTTGATTTACCTCAGGGTTTCTTTACATTTTGAATGCTACATATATGCTATCATACACTATTGTCATTATGCACAGCTTTTGAGATTTCTGAAAAACATTGAGCTGCTCGTAGATGCTGCCACAAAATGGCAACATTATGGTTGCTGCCATTGCTTGGCTGAACAGATCATACCTCAATCAATATTATTTTAGAAAAATAATACTTTTTTTATTATCATTTATTTTACTATTATTACTTTGCTTTATTATATATTTTATTTTTTAGGAAGGTTAAGCCGCAGTATCCTATGTGATGGAAACATGAAAATCGGAATTTTATTGATTTTCGCCATCTTTATTTTCCTCTACAAGGAAACTAATTTCACAGAGGGCGATTCGGATGCCTGAGTATTCTAAAATAACGATTTCCATTTGAGCCCTTAAGAAGCCAATCTGAATTAGTCCATTTGTTATGTTTTTTTAGATTTTAACTTTAAAATACTTTATCAGTTTTAACTTTATAAATATCAAATAATATGCCTTCAAAATAAGGTCAACACACAAAAAAAAGCCAAGAAGAACTGTTGTATCATTCAGTGGCGTCAATTCACGAAAATTTGGGAGAAGGAGAGAGGCGAAATGTCTTTTTCAAAATCCAGGAGGCCCAAATTTCTTGTTACTTTAAACCTTTTTTTAAATGAAAATACTAAAAAGGCATTTTTCAATGAAAAATACAAAAAAAGGGATTGTCCTATGTTAAAACGGCGTTATAACTTAAAACGAACAGAAATTATTCCGTAAATGAAAGGGGCTGTCCCCTCCTCAAAGCCTCGCTCTTTACGCTAAAGTTTGACTTTCTCACAACTCTTATTTTTGTTAAACAATAAAAAAATTTGGCGTAAAGAGCGAGGCGCTGAGGAGGGGACAGCCCCTTTCATATAAGGAATAATTTCTGTTCGTTTTAAGTTTTAACGTCGTTCCTTACTTTCAGTTGAAAAAACTTTTTATTTTTATTTAATCCCATTTAAGAAGAATATAGCTTCTGTGAACTATTTGCCGAGAACAGAAAAAAAATCGCCTTAGTTCGTTTTTTTTTTTCGGAAACTTTTTTTTTTATAAATAAAGGGCATTCTAAATTTTACAACAATAATCGATATAATGGGTAGCTACTGATATAACACCTTTATGATATAATTATTCAATAAATAAAACCAATATAAATAAAAATATACATAATATATAAATGATATTAATTATAAACCATATAAATAAAACCAATATAATAATCAATATTATACCTTTGGTTTTCCTCTCTTCAGCATAAACTGGGTCATAGGACGGAAAAATTGTGTTGGCTATCTACCATTTTGCAAAAGAGATTGTCTTATCAATACACTCTTCCTGATACACTTTTTTGGACATCTTAGATGAGGTCATAATATACAAACAGGTCAAACTAACACCAGCTGCTCGGTGAATTCACTTAAACGCTAGATCGGCCCATAGCTGACACTCATTTTAGTCTTCTTCCTAAAACAGAGACAAGACCGTTTATAAAATGTTTGTGATGGAGGACGAGCGTGCGTAGCTGTGTTCTTCTCAGGAGGCTGGGTGCTGCAGTGAGCTGTTCTAAGTAGTAGTTTGATTGTAATAAAAGAAGGTAATACTAGAAGGTAAGTACTTCAACCTTTCTATAGAAGACGGTAATACTAGGTTCTAACAGCAGTTGAAATTCGGTTCGGCAGCAGGATTTTACGTTGGCCGATGCGAAAAAAAAGTTTTTTACGGACAGCAATTTAAAACAGTAGTATTTTTGTATCTTGAATATCATATTAACCCTGATACTACTTATAGATATGAACAGGGTTGCCAAAACATTTACCGGACCAAAGTGTCAATATTAGCAAAAATTTAGTTTCCCTCCAAAAAACTTCAATACCATTTAATACGGCGATGATTGTTATTTTTTCAGTAGTGCCGGTTCTGGCCTCTCTTCTTCCCGGGGGAAAATATTGATTAGTTGTCTCCAAAAAATTTTCAGGCTAAGTTTCAACAAAATTTTCATCTACGGTATTAACAAAATTTGCATTTATTACCAAAATTTTTCCAACTGCGCCCTCTACTTTATTTTAATAAAAATAAAATTATAATTGACAAAATGATTATAAAGGTTACATTATTTATTTGAAATGTTGCATCCCTTAAAAACGGAATTTTGATACCAATAGATATATCAAAACAATCGGATTATTATACTGATTTCAAATAAATAAATTTTATTAAGTTCAGTTTTACCCACCTAAGGTTACAAACCTGAGAAAATTTGCCTGATTTTTGAAAAAAGGGGGAAACACCCCCGAAAAGTAATACAATCTAAACAAAATCATAGTAGCCTATCAGATTCAGCGTGTCAGAGAACTCTACTGCAGAGGTTTCAAGCTCCTATCTGCAAAAATGCGGAATTCTGTATTTTTTTTTTTGCAGAAAAAGGATCACAGTTGCCTGTTTATTTTATTTTTTTCACAGCAGTCCTTTAATTAGAACAATAAGCTTTCTTAAAGTACTAAAAAACATTAGCGTAAAGATCGAGGTGTTGAGGAGGGGGCAACCCCTTCATATACATAATAATTTCTGTTAGTTTTAAATTTTAGTGTTGCTCTTTACTTTCAGTTGAACAAAATTGTTTTTTTTATTTAATCCTTTTCAGATCCAAAACGACAGTCAATCATTGGACTGAGCTCATTGTGCAGAAGTAATGCAAAATTAAACGAAAAAAACTGAAGCAACGATCCTAAAATGCTTTATTTTTATACAATTAAAAGTGTCCTTAAATGCTTTACTGTTACTGTACCAAAACTACTATATTATTTTGTGGTTTCCGTAAAACGCTATTCTTCTATAATCCTACAAACATACAGAAATTTTACCAGTTGGATTATTTGAATTAAGTTTTATCGACATATATTAGATAGGCCGTAATAATTTTTGTTCGTTTTAAGTTTCAACTTCGTTCTTTACTTTCCTAAAAAAAAAAAAAAACTGTTCTTTAATTTTAATAAGACGAGACAGCAGATTTTATTAGCTTGCATCATTAAAATATCTCGACATTCCTCAGTGAGTGACGTAAGCTTTTGGCGGCATGCCAAGAGCTTGCATTCATCAGAAGCAAAACTGGGCGGAGACAGCAGAGATAAATAATGCAATTTCATTCGTATCGCTCATCGTTGTTATCAAAACAGAATCAGTTACAAAGTAACATTACTACTGTAAGCACAGTTTCATATATACATATATTATTACTGAAAAGATCTTGAATATAAACATGTTACAACAACAGACAAGGGCTCCAACAGAGATGGATCAAAGAAGGCGTATTCAACAAGTCTTAATTCATGTACATAAAAAGGTAAGAGCTTTTTATCCGGTTTAACCAAAGTACGACTTTCCAGCAACAGATTTGGAAAAGTTTCGCAAAAAGTATTATTTAACTACCAAGAAACTTGGCAGAGGATCATATGGAGAGGTTTTCCTGGGAATTCAAAAAGGGAATTGGGAACCCGTTGCTGTGAAGAAAATCAACTTAGACCGTGTTGAAATGATTGAACTAGACAATGGTAGAAGTATACCCAAAGAAGTGTTCTTTCTAAATAAAGTAAAAGACATAGATGGATGTATAAAGATTATTGATTATTATATAGTTGAACAAGAATGCTGGATTGTAACAGAATACCATCGGGATTCTGTTACACTGGGTGAATATATTTTCAAAAATCAAATTTTGAGTGAAAACAAGGTTCTCCATCTTTTTCAGCAAATAGTAGCAACAGTTTCAAAATTAGAAATAGCTGGTATTGCCCACAGAGATCTGAAATGTGATAATTTACTTATTGATGAAAGTGACAATGTTATACTTATTGATTTTGGTTTAGCTGAATCGCTAGAAAAAGCAAATGAAAATATTTGGTGGGCTCCTAGGAACCCTCCTCCTGAAGCAGGCCTTCAAAATTACCTGATCGGTCCAGTTACCACTTGGTCTTTGGGGATAATTTTGGCGGCACTCCTAATCGGATTGGTACCCTGTGAACGAGAAAACCCTAAAGAAATGATTGTTGAAATGATGAATGATAATAACATTTCACTTTTGCCTATGAATTTGGTATTCCAGTGTCTGAATGGGAACAGAAATTATCGACCAACTCCAAAGGACATTCTCAAACATCGATGGTTCGTCAAAGGTGTATAAAGGTAAAGTACAAATATAGTTTTGGAAATTTAATGCCATCATGGTCTAAATTCTTTTTAATCACAAGAAGTTTACAGGATTGTGGTTTGGAAAATTTGTGCTTTCTGCATATTAAAATTTTTTTATTCCTTAAGCTAGTTTTTAAATTTTTTAGCAAGTTGGTTTTTATATTAGGCTTGTTTTTATTGAAGATATTCTTTTTGCCTTAATTTTGGATATATATACAGAGAAAAAGAACATCTTCCCAATTATTTTTTTGTCACATAAAACGGTAATTTTAGCAAAACCAGGTGACATGAGCGAAGATAGTTCTCTTCGTGTCAACCCTGTTAGCTGAACAATTAGTACTCGCTTCAAAGTAAGTGACGGGGGTCTGGGAACTAGCTAAGACAACCAAAATTTGAGGGGCATTGCCGTTTCCTCAACCATCGCTATTTACGCTAAAAAACAGACCTGGTGTTTGAGCAGTCTTTTTTAAACAATTGTCACAAAAAGTCAATTTTCTCTATTTTTTTTTTATGGGGAAACACTTTTTAATTAAGTTATATTGAACCATATTTCTAATATAACCATCTATTTAACATATTTTTCTACTAAAAAATAAAACTGATAGGGGAAAAACAGAAAGAGTTGGCAATGGTCTGATATTTTGCATCATATTATCCATGCCTCCACTTGGCACGTGTGGGGAGGGGGGCTGGAGAAAACTCAAAAGTGTTCTGGAAAATATACAGCTAAATACTATTGACGTGTTATAAAATTGTAATATATTTATGAAATTATATTCCACAAAAAATAAATAAAAGGTTCAGATTAAGTTTACTTTCATTCACAGGGCAGGTTTACGCACTGCGTTCATTTTAGAAAGAAATAGGGTGGGGGGGGGGGTGTAAGTTTAAATTGACAAAAAAGCTCAAAACATAGAAAAATCACGGAGGAAATAGTTAAAAAATAGGAAAACCGTACAAATCTTGAGATATTGGGGACAGGGGGCGGAGACTGTACATGCCTGGTTTAAAAGGCTATACTGTCAGTACTGAACACGGGAGCCGGTGTTTAACATAGGAAAATTTTTAGGGAAACATACGAAATTAACATGAAAGTGACCCCAAATGACATTACAGAGTTAAAAAAAAAAAAAAAAAAAAAAAAAAAAAAAAAAAAAAAAAAATGCCCCTTAAAGATACAAAAGTATGCCTAGTGGACGCGTCCTCGTTCGCAAGGGGCGGACTTACGGTCTCCACGGTAGGCCGTTAGACTAAGTCCACGGGAAGGATTTTTTGCAAAATGTAAAAAGCAACTATTCTTCAACAACTTACTAAATTTGTAACACTTGAAGCTCCATTCGAACTTCATATTATGCACTGTGTTCGAACTTCAGGTTTATGCACTGTGTTCATTTCAAAAGGGGTGGGCGGGGGGTGCAAATTTAAATTTAAAAGAAGCTCAAAACATTGAAAAATAACGAGGATATAGTTAAAAGACAGGAAAATCCAACAAATCTTGACATACTGAGGACAGGGGCGGAGACTGTCCACAAGCCTGGTTTAAAAGGCTATACTGTCTGTACTGAACACGGGAGCCGGTGTTTAACATACGGATATTTTTAGGGAAACATACAGACATTTTTAAGGGAGTGTTTTCTACAGGGGGGGGGGGTGTCTGGGGGAATTTTCAGTGGGAATAGCTTTTGGGATGAATTTCATTTCAGTAGGGATCACATTATCTGGCAAGATTTCTCCGTGGAAAAATGCCTGAAAAATGCTGATAAGAACAAAATTGTAAGGAAATTAAAAAGGTTAATAAAAAACAGAGGGGATAAACCAAAACTAATGCTTGCTGTGTTATATTGTATATTGCTGTATTATATTTCTCCTTTTTGCTGTGTTTGTTTTGACTCTGACTAGTAAATTGCATATCTTGACTTATGATAAGTCATTTTCTTGGAAATAAATCTTATCTAAGTCAACACATACCAGGGGGGTCTATTCATGAAACTATAGGACGGGGGGAATATGTTTCTCAAATATAGGGGGTAATTTTTTTTTTCGTCTTTTTCAAAAAAAATGCCCAAAAAATATATTTTTCAAAGAAAACACAAAAACAAGGTATTTTCAAACTCTAGGTGAGTCAATTGCCCTTGCCCCGTCCCCCCCCCCCAATTGATGTGTCTAGAACAGATCCATCTTGGAAAGGGTGAGAGTGTAACTGGGACAAAACCGCAAACAAGATACTTTTAATTGTGATTTTAAATAATCTTGGGAAAGCACTCCCATTTGTTTTGAGGGGAGTCAAATTTGTCAAAAAAGGGAAAAAAAAGAAGTTATTTTCCGAAAAGTATGAGGAAACTTCCCCCTTGGTGACTGAATCTCAGAAATATATTTGTCTCGAAACTTCTGTGTTGTTTTTGGGATGGTTCTTTAGATTGACCAATTCAAAGACCAATTAAGGGGGGACAGGTCTAGGTATATCCAGATAAAAGCAAATTCTAAAGCATTACAGTTTAAGCTAGACAAACCTAATTACCTTGACCTTGTTTGTTTACGATTAGGCCTATAGTTCACTATATTGTATAAGTAATAAGCAATGATTAAGCACTGCATACTAACTGTTTTTGGTGGAAATTGTTTTTGGTGTTTTTGGAAGAGGCTTCGTCGACGAAGCCTCTCCAGTCGTCCCGAAGCAATGCTGCAGCGGTGACATCTTCCCATTCAGGTATTAGCGAGGTCTCAGCCCTCCTCAGATCTCGATCAAAAGTTCACCGCAAAGTGTTCTTTGGACGACCTCGTCTTCTTCTGCCGCCTGGTTTCCAGTCGTACGCTGTCCGAGGAAGGCAGCCTTCTTTCATGCGGAGTGCATGGCCTAAATATGACCATCTCGGTCATTATTTCACCATCACAATCGATCCAGCTACCCAGGTATTTGAAGTCCTTCACCTGTTCTAGCCTTGTATTCTTGTGATGCAGAACAATCTGTGAGCTTGTGATGGATCTTTGATTTGTCAACATTTATGCTAATCCCGACATTTTTTGCATTTACTGTAATTGCGTCAAGTAGCTGCTGCAACCTCTGTTTAGAATCTTCTAGCAAGAATACGTCATCCGCGAAATCTAAATCACTCTTTTGATTCCTCGACAAGCGTTCTCAGTACAAACATCAAGTCAGAGCACGATCTGCCGGTTCCAAAACCATGCTGCTCTTCTCGCAGATGTGTATCTAGTGCCTCTCGTATCCGGTACAATATAATGGAAGCCAATAGTTTGCACGGTACTGGCAAAAGGTTGATACCTCTCCAATTCTCCCTTTTTGAAAATTTTCACCAGTATCCCCTTGGTCCATTCACGTGGAACCTTCCCTATATTCCATATATTGGTGAAAAGGGTGATCCACACAGAGAGGCGTGTTCTTATTGAATACTTTGGCATTTCTGCTGGGATTCCGTCTATGCCAGGAGCTCGTCCGTTTTTCAGCTTTTTTCCTGCATACATGACCTCGGCAGAACTTGGTGGGTCTGTATTTATGTCGAGTTGTAAAAAGGGGGTATCAGGTACATTTTCTCGGTCACTGGGTCTCCGTCTATTTAATAATTTCTCGAAGTGGTCAACTCACGTTTCGTCAATTTTATCAGGATCTGATAAAATCACACCATTCTCGTCTTTTACCAGGGTGATTCTGCTGCTCTGTTTCCCGAACATCTCATTAGTCAGTCAGTAAACAGTTTTAGCATCACCCTTTGTAGCAGCTACCTCTGCTAGCGCAGCCTTATTTTCGAGGAAAAGTCTTTTATCCTTCCTAGCACTCTTTTTGATTTCTTTGTCCTTGTCCTTGTAGAGAAGCTGTGAAGCTGACATTGCACGCCGTGTGGCAGCAGTCAGTAAGGACTGCTTAAGTACCTTACGCTCATCAATCAACTTCCAGGTGGTGTCAGAGATCCATCTTTCCTTTGGTTTCTTTCTGAACCCCAGCTTTTCTTCAGCGACCGTAGTGTATACACTTTTTATGGTGTCCCACTTCATTTCAATGCTTTCTGGTACGCTGGCTTCCACTGCTAGAGCATCAAACTTATTTTGTAGAGTGATACGAAACTCTCTGTGAAGCTTACGGTCATGAAGTTTATCCGTATCGTAAGGTTTCTTTAGGTTTGATATATGAATATATATATATATATATATATATATATATATATATATATATATATATATATATATATATATATATATATATATATATATATATATATGTATATATATAAACAATATCATAATAAATTGATATAAAAGGTTAAATAAAAGAGTGATAAAATAATTAAAGATAATTAAACAAAGTAAAAACTACTCTTAAAACTAAACAAATTACCTCAGGTGATAGTTTGCTCTGCTTGATTATTGGCTTCATCATTACAATATCCTTTAGGCCTTTTGGCAGCTTAATCCCATGATCATTTTTCACACTCTGTACACTAGATTTTTCATCCTCTACTATTTTCACAACTTCATCACCATCAAAAACTACTTTGTCAGATTTCTCTATCAGATTTTCCTCAACCTATACAAAATTAACACCATCTATTTTTTTTTCGTGATGTTTATCTTTTGTCTTTTTGAGATTTGTTATTCGGTCTTTTTCTTGAGGCCCTTTATCAGGTGCCATTTAAAATCGGGGTTTGCTCAATTGCACTGTTCACAACAGGTTTTTCTGATCTTCTTCAACTTTACTTTCCTTATTCACTTCAACACTCACAGATATTTTAGAATTATATTCAACAGAAGGAGGTTGAGTGAGCACCTGTTCAACAAAAGGTTCATTCACTGTTGTTAAAGTCTGTGACTTAGGTGCATGACCATCCATTTTATTGACATTTACCTCCTGAAATTTGGCATTTTCACATTTTTTTTTACACCGTACACTGGTGAGCCAATACTACTTGGATTCACAATTGGAGGATATTTGTGTAAAATATGCCCGTGTATTTGTACTGGGAGCGTTGGATTATGAGATGGATGAATGGGAGTTTGTGACATTGGACTTTGCTTTGGAGTCCCTACACTCGAAGAAACAGATCCATGAATTAGTGTCGAAGGCCCTGGAGACTGCGTTGGGACAAAGGGTATACTTGGTGCATTTTCTGAAAATTCAAATTGAATGATTTAAAACAAAAATAAAGAAAAAGAATAAATAAAAGTTCAAATAGGGATAAAATCCTTTTAATAGACTGTGATAACTTTCACAAACAGTGATAAAATTTCACGAAAAAAACTAGATATTTCGTTCACATATGCAGTGACTGAAATATCTAGTGTTTATTTGTGAAATATTATCACTGTTTGTGAAAGTTATCACTCTCTATTAAAAGGATTTTATCCCTATTTCAACTTTTACTTATCGTCATGGAAAGGCAGTGTGGTCTCCGAAACTATCTACGTCATATTTAAAGAAAAAGAAGAAACTTCTTCTTCTTCTAATTCACAGCAGGCGGGCTATTCAGTTGGTACTATTCAGCCCTCTTCTTTTTGCTTCACTCTGTGGGCTACAGAGCTACTGTCTTGGTTGTCTCTTATTTATTAGATATTCTCAGATATCTTTCCGTAGATCTTTTGACTCAAGGAGTTCAAATATAAGATGATAGATATCGATTTCTGTGCTCTGTGTGCAGGTATAGTTGGCTAGGCTCTTGGCTGATAGTGAGATTGTGTGGTGTTTGAAGTACTTTAACAGTTTACAAAGCAAAGTATGTTGTACAGACGCCAGCATATTACATTCAAATAGGCAATGGTCAATTGTTTCATTATTCATATTACAATGCCTGCAAAGAGGGGACAGGGGAATTGAACCACTTGAATTGTGTTCCAGAACGAATTCTATGATAAATTTTAGAAAGATACTTATTGGGAAAGGGGGAAAGGATAGGATTAATCTTATTAAAATTAATATCTGATAGCCTCCATTGGTAAATATCTCTAATTGGGATTGGTGTCCCACTTGGCTAGTCAATATTTATAGAATTTTTTGCTATTTCATCAACCTGATGATTACCACTTATGCCAGAGTGGCTAGGAATGTACTGAAAATAAGTTTTTATGCCACTCGAAGCAAGATTATCAATAATACTGAGACAATGATAAGTGTCAATCTCCAACCTATACTGAAGAGCTGAGGCCAGCAACTCAAGACTTGATAGAGTCTGAATATATGATAATATTATTTGAATTTGCAATCAAAGGTTGGTTTTGTTTAAGGTGTTCTAATGCCATGATTATGGCATTTAACTCAGCAAACATTATATATAAATTATTATATAATCTCTCGCCCATTGCAATTTTCAGCTGAGGAAGGAAAACACCATTTGTAACCTTCTCATTCATTTTTGACCCATCAACAAATATTTGGAAGTGATTTTTATAGGTAATTGCATTAAGTTCTGCAAATTTTTTCTGAACAAAAGCAATGGGGGTTAAATCTTTATTCCACTTAGAGAATTCATTATTTATTATGGGACTTGACCAATTCCATGGGGGGGATCGGGGGAAAGTGGGTGCAATAGACTTTGCTGGTATGTGGAACTTCTTCTGAATATTGGCATACTCATCTGCAATGCCTCTATACATGGCTGGATTTCTTAACCAATTATGTAATATGTGTGAGCTATTTGATTCAATTTTTGTAAGATGTTTTGTCAAGAGAAACCTACGTCTCTCCCTTATTTTTGTTAATCCACTCTCTATAAGCAGAAACTTGGTGCTTGTGGGTTTCCTAAGACCAAATATGAGACATATTATATCATTTTGTTGTTTCAATTTTGTGCATCTGGGTCTTTGCACATGCACCATATACGATGAACCCATGGTCAGTATGGGTCTTGTATGTGATTTATAGAACTGGTGTAAGGATTGCTCCTTACTGCTCGAGGGTGTGAAAAGAAGTCTTTTTAGTATATTTGTTTTTCTACAGCAGTTTTTTTTATTGTGTTTGAAATGTGGAGGTGGAAATTATGTTTTTGGTCAAGCATGAGACCTAGGTAATTAATATGATTATCTTCTGGAATGGTTGTTTTATTTAGAGTTAGTTTTGCATTAACATGGTTTCGCTTCCGGTGACATTGGATTATTTTTGACTTGGTGGGTGCAATGGATAAATCTGAATGTTGAGAGAATTTTTCAAACTGGAAAAGTGACTTTTGCAGATTTGACTGTGCTATCTGAAAGGTGTTGCCAGATGACCATAGCACCTGATCATCAGCATATTGTAGATTCGTGTGGGGTAGGTTCATGTCCCAGAGATATAGGGCAAATAGGAGGCAACTGAGGACTGCTCCCTGAGGTAGGCCTTTGGTTGTTGTCTTTTGGGGTGAGGAGGCTGAACCAACACAAACGATGAAACTTCGCACTTCTATGAAGGATTTAATAAAAGATACTAGCTTAGGGGGTACTCCAAGGTTTGCAAGTTTGTTTAAAAGGATTTGGTGGTTCACATTGTCATATGCCCCTTCAAAATCTAGGAAAGCTGCAACTAGGACATTATTTTTTGAGAAAGATTCTTTATTGCATTTGTTAGAAAAATGAAAGCATCTGTTGAGGAGTGGTGTTTCCTGAATCCAGTTTGAGTGTGAGGGATCATATTATTCTTTTCAACAGACCAGAGAAGTCTGTGATAGATCATTTTCTCCATTATTTTCCTAATCACAGGAGTAATCATTATGGGCCTATAAGACTCAGGGTTATCTTTGGGTTTATTTTTCTTTAGGATTGGTAGGAGGGACGAACATTTCCATATATTGGGGAACCTAGAAGATGCCCAAACGTGATTATAACAATTTAGCAGTTCTTGTTTGTATGAAGGTGTGAGATTCTTTATCCACGTAGGGTGTATATTGTCATAGCTGCCGCTAGTTTTGGTCCTACTATGATGTATTGCATTATTCAATTCCTGGATTGAAAATGGATTAGTTATGTAATCGGATCCTGGGCGTGGTTGGTAACTTGGGTTCATAGGAATTGTGGATAGTTTGCTTTGATTATTTGATGTTAGCTTATTAACAAAAAGAGTTGCAAATAGGTTAGCTTTTTCATTATCATTGTCATAATGGGTATTATTATGTATAAGCTCATACAGGACTGGGTTGGGGGAAGTCTTTTTCCCACAGATGTGGCTTATGACTTTATGTATAATTGGCTCATGTGTTTCTCTGGAGAGATTATTTGCAAAATTATTCCAGTATTTATATTTAGCATCTATTATAGTCCTTTTTAGATTAGATTCTGCTTGTAATTTTTTTAAATATGTAGTAGGTGATGGTTTTTTTTTATGAATTCTGTCCTAGCTGCCTTTTTTATCCTCCGTTTATTTAGGCACTCATTTGTCCACCATGCTTTAGGAATTTGTTTAGGGAATGTTTTCTTAGGTGTTGTCCAGGGGATAGCATGATTAGCTGTATTTATTAGTAAAGATGTCAAGGCTTCAGCATGTGTGTCAACTGTTGTGTTAGAAATGCATGAAATTTGGGTGAAACTTGTAATTTCATCATTTAGCTTATTTTGGAACATAGACCAATTTGCTTTAGTGCTGATATATTTGGAGATATGAGATAAAGTTTCAGAAGGTTCATTTAGGGACCAAACTATAGCAGAGTGGTCAGTACATAGACTATCAATTTTATTTATGAAAATTTTATTCAAAAAATTTAATGACACAATTTGTAGGTCAATTGTGGAGAATCTGCCACTTTTGGGGTTGAAATTTATATTCAGGTTTGGAGGGGTAGCAAATGCTAATTCATTATTATTTGAAGTCATAAGCTCAATGAATTTACCAGCTTTATTTGCTGGTTTATTCCCCCACAAAAGGCTGTGGGCATTGAAATCTCCACAAATAATGATATTTTTTAACATATTAGAATTATTTATATAATTAAAGAAATCCATGGCATCTGTAGTTTGGCCATTAGGGTTATAAAAGCTTATTATGTAGGTTTTTAAATTATTCAGCTAAACACTGATACCAATTGCATCAACATCATTTGTAAAATCTGGAAAATTGATGCCACAAAATTGTATATTATTTTGATCTAATAAAGCTACCCCACCTCCTTTTCTCTCTGATGATCTATCCTTTCTCAGGATAGTATATCCCAGAGACTTAATTTGTTGGTTTTGGGTTAAATGAGTTTCCTGGAGGCAAGCAATATTAATGGATTTATTATTCATAAAAGATATTACTTCATTTAACTTATTTTCTGTGAGTGATCTTACATTCCACTGGAGTATTGATATATGTTGTGTTGTTGATTTATTCTTCATATGACTGTGTATCAATGTTCAGCTTTGTTTAAAGTAAAGCAAGATATTTTTTTGCTTGAATGAGCATATCATCTGGGATGTAGATTTATGCCAATTCTGCATGATTTTTGTTTTCTGTAGTTGATGTATGTTCATTGCCTGAACTTCATTACAGTTTAGAATGAATATGCATATATTTGGGGATTGTATTTTTGGTTGTGCATCCTGTTTGTTAGTTAGGGGATTCATTCCTGGTAGTGTTTCTGGTTTGTTTCTTCTTGGGAGGGGGGCCAGACTGGCCTCATCTCACCGGATAAGGAGGCTTGGTGGCTTGGTGATTCCTTCTCATAGGGATTTGAGCTAAGGGGGTTAGAAGATGGTGTTTTATAGGGGGTGCTTGATGCATTGGGGGCGTTTGACTCGGGGGTTTTGGTTGGTTTCGTTACAGGCTTTATTTGGTATTGTTGGGCAGCATTTGCTTCCATTGCTGCAAAGGGGTATGGGATGGCCTTCTCTGTTGCTATTTGGAGTGTTAGAGCTCTTTTTTTGTATGCAGGGCATAATGATTTATTTGTAGATTCATGGGGGCCTTTGCAATTGATGCATGTAGGCTGAGTGTTGTTGCAAGTTGTCAGCTCTATAGGATGGAAAGCTTTACAATTACTACACTCTCGGAGAATTTCATTGCATTTGTTTGTCGTGTGTCCCAGTTTGTGACACTTCTGACACTCGATAGGCTTAGGTTTGTATTCCTTGTGTGGTTTGATTTGCCCAAATAGGAATAATTTTTCTTGGACATTAATTTTTTCCTTCAGTGTGAATAAGAAGGATCTACTAGTTTTTAGGCCATTAGAGTTAGGTTTGCCAAGTTGGGTATCATCCTTAACTGGGATTGTGTTTCCAGCCCTATCTGAGAGGCCTTCTTTTAACTCCTGAGTGGATATCTCTGGGGGAACATTATAAACTACTATTTTTATTGGTGATTGTTTTGGGTTCCAATTAGATGCAATACTTGTGGTATTCAGAAGGGATTTTAGGTTAATTATTGTATCTGCCGATTTCTGATCTTCTACAGCTATTAGCAGAGATCCATCACGGTTAAAATTAAGAGAGAACATTCATTTTAGCAATTTAAAAATTGCAACTCTTATTGCAGTGATCATTTTTATTTCAAAGGGGGTATTAAGAGTAATTTTAAGGTAAATTCCTAAGTTTTTGGAGGGAGGATCTTGGGCAGGGAGAGGGGAAATGCTTCTGGTTGTTGAGATATTTTTCTCCTTTTTTTAGAGCTTCTAGAGAGGACCTCTTGAAACCCATTATCATCATTCATGGTTACATTAGCCCCTACACTTATCATTGTCCTATTCTCCGAATTGGACCTATCATTTGAACTTTGAGATAGTGCGCTTGACCAGCCAAGATGGGTATCTTTCACTATGGCACTTTCACTGGAATTTGATTTGGGATCTGGTGGGACTTTTTTTTTGGAGGACTTCTAAACATTGCCTATTGGAAAAAGCTTTAAACAAAAAAAACTAAAACAAGAAGAGAAAATAGAATGATATCAAACCGTCTGCACTATACTATGGGGAGGAGAAACACCACAGTATAGCCCTGAGGATGAGTTGAGCAGGATTGGTTTGGTACAACTGCTGATTAGAAGCGATAATAATTCACAAGAAAATATATTTTAATTTTCTTATAAGGTTGCTGTTGCTCAAACAAATAATTTCTAACAAATAAACAAAACAATAATTAACTTCATTCGATGTTGCACTTCGATCCAGTATGATCTTCCTGGGGAAGTTATCCCTAAAAGGTTTTCTGTTGGCTCTTTCAAAAGAAGGTTAAACAGTCGCCTAAACCTTGATAAAGGACTAGTGACAAATCAGATATCTAATTACCTAGTACCAAGAATTAAGGAATAAAAAAATAAAAGAATTTAAATATTCTACATCCTAAAATCAAAAACAAGAGATATTAACACTACTCAAAAAAAAGTTGTGCAAAATATTTTTGCCGATATAAGGGCTGGATAGAGTGTATTTCAGACTAAAATCAGCCAAATTTATTCAATAATAAAATACGAAGTTAAAAGCTTTCAAAAAAAAAAATCTCAATTAATGCTCATTTTGAATACTTTCTGCTAATGCTGAAGGGGTTAGCTTTTCATGGATCCTTCAATAGGATCTCGTATACAAATAGCAGGATGTCGCTGCAATCAGGTTTTGGGAATTTCCGGGATAAGCGAAGCTAGTTATATAAAATTTTTAAGTACAAGCGCATTAAACGTACTCTTTTATAAACTGTACATGGAATGTCAAACTGGAGATGCTACAGATACCAGAATCAATAATCAATAATAATAACAGAATCAATAATCAGAATAAAACAGAAAAACGCACAACCAAAAAATGCCCAACATTAAATGTTCTGCCCTGTAGTCCTTTTACATTTTTTCATCAGACTAAGACTTCCATATAATATGCAAAGATTACATATAAAAATGAGAAATATGAAGAATGAGACATGAGAATGGAGGATAAGAAGAATGAGCGCAGAAGAGTGAGAAACATGAAATGAGACATGGGAATGAAGAATTAAAATAAGAAGACTGAGAAATATATAAGACCTTGATTAGGACCAGTGAAAACAGTTGGAAAACTTTTCAAAAGAGTTTTCAAAGGCTCGGGTCTTCCAGGTTCATGCAAAGCTCCCTCAGTGACATCTTTTAGTTGAACAGCATCGGAGGAGATCAAAGCCAGGGTCTGAATCAGCTGTTGATTCAATTGTTCATTTCCAGAGCTTGACAATTGTTTTTGAGATCATTCCCTAATCCGTTGATGAAAGAAAAGGGTCTACTCTCTAGAATGAGTTGTAACAGCTGTGGGAAGTGGAAATTGAGGCAATACTGGAAATACTAAGAGATTAATTACTAGAACATAAATTTGCCATTAAGATACAGACAGCTGAAGAAATTGAAGCTGCAAGGGACTTAAAAGTGAAGTTGGAAAATGATAGTATATAATAGACCCCGAAGCCGCGCCGAAATAAAATTCAGTGGCGGCAGACACACTTATGCCGGCGGCACGCGAGTTTTTTACAGGCGCGCCGCCGAAAAATTATCGGCGGCGCATCGTCAATTTATCGGCGCTTGTTCTATTTCTAGAATATTTTTGGCTACTTTTAAAAACTAAATTGGTATCATTTTTTATCACAATTCAGTCCACAATTCCTTTTTAGCTTCATTACCATGACGGAACATCGGACAAAATAAGGACGAGATATCATTCTCAACTTCTCACAAACATTCTTTTACCCCAAATGATCGATAGCGAGACCTTTAACTGTCTGCTATTTGAATTAATCCGACAAAATAGGTTATTTAAAATTGAATTTAAATTAAGCTCTAAAGCTTGAATTAAACAAATGTACTTGCACCATAAATCCATGGCTGATTTATGAAACCTCGATGGAATCTGAAGTTTATATCTTACTTCATGGCTAAATTTCTTCTTCTTGCAACCTGCATTCCGCTTCTTTGACTACCCTACCTCTCAACCCCTCATTTTTTACACTGCAGAAGTTATTATTACTCATTGCTTCAAGATTGAATCCTCTCACTTAAGGGTGATACAATGGAAGTTTTAAAGTTAAGCGTTTTAACCAACTCCTTTGAGAATATTCTCCCCATTATTTTCCTCCCCATCTCAGCAATTAAGGTACTGCGGTTGTGGACGTACTTGAATATAGTGGGTAAGCATATAAACGATCAAAGTTTAACTTTAGCGTATTTTCAGAGAACTTTGAGCGAATTTTCAGAAAACTTAGCATATAGTTCTTCAAGAAGAGTTTGTTCCCAGGTGTTAGAAGAAAAAGAAGTAAAATTTCGTAAAGAAAAACTTATATAAAGAGAGGCAACATCTTACAAAGAAAATTATTATATATTATTAAATTTTTAATTCTGGCTTTAAGTTTCAGAGTTTAATTTGAATTAAGTTTCAAATTCCCTATTTTGTCAAATCTCAGGCAGTTTAATTAGCCAGAATAAAAAATTCAAAACATTTAGCTGGAAATAAACTCTATCACTTTCCTTTAAAGCTTTGACAAGCTTGTAGTTATCATGTATAAAAATAAGCTTTTTTTACACGATGTGGGGACAACATAGAACTTAGCAGCATAGAGCCTAGAACTTGGCAGCAACAATCAGTCCTTGCACCCCTGAAAACCCTTTCTGCTGCGGCACTTGTTGCTGGCAACGATAGAACTTTTCTTGTCAAAGCTGCAATCCATCTGGCAGCTGAGTAAAGTATCTTTTCCAGGAGGCAATGCTTGGATTGATTGCATCAACTAGGGTAAGATTTTTTTATCTCCTGGTATGGGGTGACAAGCCCGGATATTAATATATTTGACGCTTAATCACATCATCATTTTCATCCTGTCCTGTATTGTTATTCTGACACATTATTTGATCGAGCAGACTCGTTTTTTTCTGTTATGAGAAAACCCACTAGCCATACACACACAACTGATTGGGTAGCTGATGCACTGACAGCACCAGAGGTTACAGCCTCCTCTTCGGGCTTTTAGAGGACCCTCCCCTCTTTGGACAAAAGAATTTCTACTGCACTAAAATACTCACCATAAGTTGAAGTGGAGGGACCTGGAGTGTTGATTGGACAAATTCGGTCCATAGGAGATGTGATAAAGCACCTTATGTCAGCTGCCAGCACTAGAGTCTTAACCATTATGAAAAAGAAGCCCCTCCTTATCAGTAAACCCCCAAAAGGTTTAGACGCTCATCAATTTCATTTATCTTGAATGTTTCGAAGTCCAAAAGTGCAGCTGTCGGCATGAGATCATCCCTTGGGAACCGAAAGCCAAATTGTTTTTCATATTTTCTTTCAGAAGCAAAATACAGCTACTATCATTAGGTAGCTCCTCGAGGTGACCTTTTAGGAGGCCCAGACAGAGTAGAGCAGCATTTAGGGTGGGAAGGAATTCTCCCTCAATAGCCTCGACTGTAGTAGAAAGCAAAGGTCACGCATCAGTTGATATTCCTCATCATTTAGAACAAGGTCAGGTTTCCCAATTTTACACAAAGCACTTGCCAGGGGGCCTTTGTATTGAATTAATTAAAAAAACTTTCCACAAAATAAATTTTTCAAAGAAAAGTAAAGAACTCCATTAAACCAAGAATGAGCAAAAATAAAATCAAATAATCTACCAAGCATGAAGCGACCACAAATCTGCATCCATTAATAAATGAAACACCCAAAAGGAACAGATATTACAATAAATAATCGACTCAAACTCAAAACGAGCAAAAATTAACATGAGTAGGGCTAAAAACCCCTATGCCTTCCCAAGGCCAGAACATAATTTGCACTTTACTGAAAAAATGTAAATGTTTGTACTTTTATAACCTTAATAAATCAAATAATATTATCATTTTTATTACTAAATATCAGTATATGTATATTAAGCTGACAATGCAAATTTATTTGTAATGAAAGTCCCCTTTCTACTGCTGATGAGAAATTCTTCTAAACAAGGTGGAATAAAAAGAAGAAATATCAAAACGTCATCAAGTAAAAGGTAAAAAGGAAGGAAAATGAGGAGAGACAAAAAGTCCATTTCCACTGATAAACCCAAAAAGTCTCTCGTTCCACTGATAATCCAGATCACGAAAAAAATGTTCCCTGCCAATCGAAATTATTAGCTCATAATCTAGATCGTCAATGCGACAACTCTATGCTAAAAAACGTGGATTTTGCCAGGTTGTGGATGGGGTTTATAAATTTTGTTGTTTCAAAGTTTACAATTGAACAATCCAGTTGTATAAACAAGAATTATAAACCTCTTTGCTCCGCTGGTAATTCTGAATCTTGCTTCAAGAATCTGGTTTGTCACTAGAAAACGCATAAACTATTACATGAGACAAATCCGGTAATCAAGCTTGTGTATAAGATGCTAAGCATGAGAGCCAAGCAAAAGCAAGTTAATATCTTAGGCCAGAACCAGACAGAACGCAGTACAATTTGTTAATTTATATAATTATAGACAATTTCATCTCAAAACCTTCCTACTCAAAATACAGGCCAGGCAAAAGGAGTCAAAAGATATGTATTTGGGTGCCATTTCCCTGATCTTAACTAATAGTTATAACCACCGGCGGATCTAGAGGAAAATCTTGGGGGGGGCCGCGCCGGACACAGGGCGCCAAAAACTGATTATACAGGACTAATTTGATAGCTCTTTATTTATATGAAAACACTGCCAAATATGCTCATAAAGGTAAAACGTAGCAAAAGAAAATAAAAACAGTACCACACTACACAACTAAACTCAATCGGCGAGCTTTTCTGAGAGCGAACATATCGATAGCATCGTCTGTTTTCGGCAGTTCGTCTCTGTAAGTCTGCATGAGTAGTAGAGCCTCCAACCTCTCTTCAGTCATTGTGCTTCGTATTGATGAACATGTCCTGTCAACCTTTGAAAACATTCGTTCTGCTTCACAGGTTGATACAGGAAGCGTCGCGAGAATTGTCAACAATGCGAAGATGTTGGGAAATACATTTTCCTGACAACTGTTCAGCGCTGAAATAGCTGTTTTCGGTTTTTGCACGGTTTCCTTAGACCAATACTTGTTCCAAATCTCGAACTCGGTTTTAACGTCTATCTCCGTACCCACGAGCAGCTCATTGTACTTTTCGTACCCTGGCTGAACGTCCTCCCAGCGTTTGCCATTAACCACAGCCGGGATCAAAGCTGAAAGTTTTGCAGCATTCGTAAAATGGCAGCTGAACCGCTCCGTAAAATCAAGCAGCATGGCGTCCAGGGCTGGAATAAATGCCGCCATCCTATAATGACTTTCTGGATCCATCTTGGGTACGCCTGCCCGGTATGTAGAACGTGAAGCTATGCGTGGCTGCGTTACCTTGATGGTAGCATCAATCTTTTCGGCCATTTTCAGAAGATCTTCGTAAAGCAGTCTGAATTTGGTTTCGGCATGTGATCGCATATCTTCCAGCATTGCCTTCACGCTGCTAATGAGGGACAAGGCTCTCACGAGGTCACCATCCTTCTGTTGTAGTGACTCGGCCAAAGGTTTCATGATCGACGAAAACGAATTCAGGCAAACCAGTCCTACGAGTGTATCTGATTTTTCCATGCAGGATCGTAATGCATAAGCTCTGCTACTTGCCTCTCGATCGTGCCATCCTTCCATCTCCTGCAGAGCAGAAACGATCGACGGAAGGGAGTCCCAAAACCTGCTGATTGCTTCGTGTCTCTCTACAAATCTCGTGGTACAAAGACTGACGAGTGTCTCTGTTTTAGCTTTGTCCGCGTTAAGATGCTTTTTTAGAAGTCTTGTTCTCTTGGCACTTGAGCTGAAGTGAGAAATTGTGTCTCGAACAACGTCTTGGGCATTGAGCAGAATGGGAACTGAAACTATCTTTGAACATGAGAGATTTGTGGCATGGCTCACACAGTGGAAGTAATCTGCCAGTTCACACTGGCGTTTAACTTCAGCAGCAGCACCATTTGTCAAGCTTGCCATGCTAGCAGCTTTGTCGTATCCTTGACCAACGCACTTTGACAAATCCAGATTTGACTTCCTGACCTCACTCAACAGCAGCTTCCCGAGGCTCTTGCCGTCTAGCTTCTCTTCGATGCTTCTACCGTCGTCACTTTCCTCATCTCCAGCGAGTCTTGACAGGGTTTGAAAGGCATCGACAACTGCAAAAGGATCTTCTCGAATCACGTATCCCTGCTCGGTTTTACACACATAACGACAAACAATGACCATCAGCTCCCTGGTCTGCCTGTCTGTTGACTCGTCCGCAAGAAGACACCAAACCGTTGCTTTGTTTGCTTTTCTCACTACTTCGGTTTTTATCATTTCCCCAATTGTTCCAATCAGTTCATTCTGGATCTGTTTACTCGTATATTTGGCGTTGCTCAGTGCATTTTCAAGTAAATTTTTAAGTTGCGAGTCTCCACTCTGAATCCGATACCGAAGTAGGTGGCGGAAATTCCCGTCGTTTACTGCTGTAATGACATCAGAGTCTTGGATATCAAGTTTGCCATCATCACGGTGGCCACGAAGGGGGATATTCTGTGCCCCGCAAAGCTTGACAGTTTCAACAACGCTTCTCAAGAGTGCACGGTTCTGCTGTATTTGCTTGACCCTTTCACAGTCCAGAGCATTCCTGATATCTTGATCTTGACTACCGCGCTGAAACGTTGTTAGCAGCGCGGCAGCTTTTTCCTGGCAGTGTTTGTGAAACTGTGCTTCAGCATGGTTTGTCAGCGCACCATCTTTCCCGGTAAGTTTCGAATAGTCTTTTAGCGGTTTCGAGACCAACTTTCCCATTTTTTGCCCTCCGCCGCCTCCAGATAAAGCCGACCATCCTCCTCCGCTTTCGTTGGTCCTCATCAAAACACAAACACTGCACCAAAGGCCTTCGTGGTCTGGATGACGACTCACTGCGAGCCAAGGATACCGGGCAAGATGTTCGGTATTCAAGCGACGCTTGACTTCACCACCTTTTCTCTTTTGTGTCGAGACTGGAAGATCAGATTGGTTCTTCGGCTTCCACCTTTCGTTCATAAAAAACATAATTTTGCCAGAAGACAACTGATTTCGCTCTTTCAGCGCTACTGCAATACCAAAGTCATTCGACGGCGTGAAGTCAGTTTCAGGCGAAAAAATAGCGCTTTGATTCTGCTGCGGGTGCGGGGACTGTGAAATCAGTGTTGGGCTATGTACCACCAAGGTTTGATTACTGCTTCTTGATCCTTCAGTCAGCTGATCAGTGTGTGTCGTTTCGCAGAAGTTTGTTATGAAGGCCGTCTGTGAAGTGGACGGAGTTGTTGGTGACAGTTCGTTCTCCTGGCTGAATGCGTTTTTGTGCATTCCGACCGTCGACTCAGAGCGGGCATCAGAAGTTGCCGTCGTCTCAACATCTAACAAAAAAGTTTCTCTTTTAAAGTTTGCACAAGACATTTATTGTAAACGTATATACACTTTGTATAATGGCTTGCTTTAGTAGATTTAACTCTCAACATGGTGAAGGCAGAATTGGAACTAAATTTGAAAATAAACTGAATCAGCAACATTAACTTTAAACTCCCCCAACAATCTTTAACTTTCATACCCCAAAACTATTTCTAGGAAACCCGGACTTTAAAATAAAATACCCCCCTAAACATCACTAATTTAATTTGCAACCCCAAGAACCGATCCCCGACATATGCTAACAAATATTTTTCAAGAGCTGAAACCCGAAACAATTATCACCGAAGTTTACAAGGCTAAAGAGAGAGCTTTAACTGCAAGAATTTGAAAGATAATTTCAGAGCTGACACAGTGTGTCGGTAAAAATACTGCTTTAAGCCAATATCATAACCGTCAGGCGAGACGAGTGGGCTGGTAAAATCAGGTCAAACGCTTCGGACAAATTGCATACGAAGAACACTGTACAAGAGGGACCGTATATAACAACAAAAGCAGCTGGTACGCGATGAAGCTTGACGAATGAGCTTTATCAGGAAAGCTATCCGACAATGGGCTAAAGCTAGAAATTAGAAGTGTTGATGCCCACTTTAAACGACACTCCTTCCTTATTGTTCTATCTTTAAAAGTTTACCTTTAATCTGATCTTTCTTGGCAAAATAATCAGAGATGTCCCTCGATCCTTTACGGCTTTCCGCCATCATTCTTTGTTTCTTCTCTGTTCTATATTCAAGCCCTGATTTTTTTTCCGATCCATTTTAAATGCGTTTCCGTCTAACTGGTCTAACACACGGAGCAAAAATACTCCGAAGGCAGTGGCAGGGTCGCTCGCGCCTAGCCTCCCGCCGGTTGGATCTAACCACCCACGCAACTCCCCAAAGACATGCGTTTCTCGTAAGCATTCACAAAATGTTTTGCTCGTTTAGCACGTCCCAAAAATAAACCCAATAATCATGAGTCTTGCAGTGTCGGATTTGAACTTTAGATAATGTGATAAAAAGAAGGTAAAAAATGACGGCTTCTCCGATTTTTTTTTTCTTAGCGTCGGCATTATTTTAATCATTAAAAAAAAAGGGTCGTTTGCACGATGGATGAGAGGGCGCCGTAAAATGTTGGGGGGCCCAGGCCCCCCCCCCCCGCCCCCCCCTGGATCCGCCGCTGGTTATAACTAAGACACGAAAGAGAAAAATGGATAAAAAGAAAAGAATAGAAAAAAGATGAAAAGAAATGAGAGTTATGAGAAATATAAGGCCTTTTATATAAGGGTATTAATATAAGGCTTTTCTCTGTATAGAATTAGCCATGTCTTGATGCAATCATATGCAACCTACTGCAAAATACTTGATAACTTTAATTCAAAATCAACGGACTCGGACAACAAAATCAATTGTGACTGTGACTGCGGCCATATGTACAGCGTTTTTTTTAGCTCTTTAAAAATTATGACAACTGTCCAGCCGCCATGGAGAAAGTGGGTCGCATAGTAGCAATGCTATTTGACTTTTTCCTGGCCTAGTGAAATTTGTTGGCAGATTTTGAAATTTATTGGCAGATTTGGCTTCTTTTGGTATTCTACCGAATTCTGCTACGGAAGCTTTTGAACTTTTTCCATACCTGCTGTTCAGATTATCAAGCTTCTATGATGTTTTACTCTAAGAGTTAAATTTGTCAGTGAGTATTATTAAACTTATGGTAAAGTCAATCACTCAGAGCAGGCATGCACAAGGGGAGGAACTCTGGGGTCCGAAAATCGCGTAATTTTCCTGATATTTTTTTTATATCTGAATAATTATCGGTTAAACCGTCTATTCCTTAAGAAATCTGGAAAAACTTCCCCCCCCCCAAAAAAAAATACAAGTTCGCGTGTATATGCTTAAATCAAATGGCTTGAGTCAGGGTCGTATCCAGGGGAGGAGAAAAAAAGGGGAGGAGGCACCGCTTTCCCGTTTAGACATCATAGCGGCGAACGTCAAAAGCAAGGGGGGTGGTCTTTTTAGTGAGTAATTTAGAATAGTGAGTAGGTTTACTCGTAGTTGACAGCTCTATTGCATTGCCTCTCGGCGAAAAGCTGTCCATTGGGCATCCGTGTCTCCTTGTGATGGTGCTATATGACTAGAGGCGTAAATTGGGCTCACAATCTCCCCCCCCCCCACCCCCGGTCCAACTTTTAAGCAGAGGGGTAGGCAAGTTCTACCTCATTTGAATCTGGATTATGAAAGGATTCTCCATTTGTACGGTTTGGGAACCAAAGTGGGCTCCTTCAACCAACCCAAACTCAATTTCTGGCACACATATAAGCACGTAGCACCTTGACTGGAACGGAGTTCTTGATGGATTTTCAATTTGTATAAATGGAGGAAAAAGTGGGACTGGTCCCAATAAAGACCTCTTCCCACAGAATTTTTAGCAGGAAAGTGGGTACGGCTTACTTTAATTTCACATAAAATCTAAATTACAACATAATATTTTATTTTGTAAGCCCAAAATAAGAAAAATGCTGCAAATATGATTTATAACTGTGTTACAAATCGAGCAGAAATAAAGCATAAAAAACTGACCACAAAATAAAGAGTTGGGCTGCATCCCCTCAAGCCTCTTTAAAGACACAAATGTCATTTGCGATTTACTGAAAACAACGGAGCTGAGAGCTCTTTTTTGTGATAGACATTGAAAACACACACACACACACACAAAAAAAAAATAAAAAAACAAAAAAAAAAAAAACAATGAAATTTTCAGGAAACAACAAAATAGTTTTTAGAATAAATAAAATTGGGATAATCAATTTAGATTCACTATGTTTTGTTATAATTCCATTTCATTCAAAGTGTAGAAAACTGATATCTAAATAAAATTTTGAAACTCAAAAGTGCCAATTTTTGAAGGAATCGGTTGTTCCCAGTAAACTACAAATAACAGTCGTGCCTTAAGGGGGGGGGGAGCAGTCCAAGTCTAATTTGTGGTATTTCCAGCTTGTTTTAAGTTTGGCTTATTATGTAATATATATATATATATATATATATATATATATGTATTTAAGAAGTTTTTTTTGACTGAAATTGCAAAGTCCTTTCACAATATTAAATTAAAAAAAAAAAAAATCAGCTGGAAGTAAGGAGCAACATTAAAACTTAAAAGAACAGAGTTAGTTCTGTGTATGAGGGGGCTTTCCCTTCCTCAACCCTCGTTATTCATGCTAAAGTCTGAAAGTTCTTCAAAATACTTTTCATTTAAATTTAACAGCCCTCTCGTTTCAAGAATCGTTCTTAAGGAATGGTGACAGAAAGTCAAACTTGATATAAAGATTGATGGTTAGGGAAGGGGCAGACCCCCTAAAAAACAAAACCATTGCCTTTCATTTTAAGTTTTAATGTTGCTCCTTACCTTCAACTGAAAAAAAAACTTGTTTTTATCATGTATTTTCTGACTGCTTTTAAATCATGCCAGGAAATCCCCTCCCCATAAAACTTCCCCCCAGAAACTTTCCTCGACAAGTAGAATTCTCCCCGTGAAAAATCCCCCACCATGAAAAAATCCCATGGATTTTCCAATAACAAATACTATAGGGGGACAATGGGCAAATTGCGTAATTTACACTCCTTTTCCCAGAGACTATTGGGGGCTATGTTATTCCCAAAGGCATAGTTACTGGACCTTTCAACTATGCTGAAGCTGATAGAGCAATTTTCATTAAGATCACTTGAACTTTTGGGGGCGTTTCCCCCTTTTTTCGAAAACTAGGCAAATTTTCTCAGGCCCGTAGCTTTTGATGGGTAACATAATTTTATATATTTGGTATCATTATAAAATTTAATTCTTTTGATGTATCCATTGTTATGAGAATTCAGTTTTTTAGGGTTTCGGTTACTATTATGTCGAGTCGCCCCTTACTTACCGTTCGCTACCCCGAACTGTTTGATTTATAAGCTTAAAAATATTCTAGGTGATTTTTATATAAATAGATTATTATTTCTAGATTAAAAGAAAAACTGAACAAGAAGCTTTTTAATATTAAAATTGCTAAAAAAAAAAACATACCACAAATTTATATTTTGTTATTGAGCTATTGGAAGCGATGAGCCTTTGTGGGCTGAGCTTTGACACAGTCTGTTTTTTTATTTTTTTTTCCACACCAATTACTAACACAAAAGCATACATAACCATATCCCCTCCAAATGCCACGACATGATACAGAGGAGAAATAATCAAACAAATTCAAAAAAAAAAATTAACCTCAGAAGGGATTTAAAAAAAAAAAAACAATACAAAGCCTAGCTACAACATCATGTATCCTGCTAGCCTTAACTCAAAACACTCATTTTTTTCTATACACCCATAATACTAACGAAAACGAAGCTTACATCTCTTTTGTTTTTGCTTTGACTTCAGCAGAGGTTGTTTTTGCTTGCAATGATCTTGCGATTCCAGACTGTCTTACGACTAATGGTTGCCTTTTAACCACAACAGGTTCTTTTTTAGCTACACCAATAGTTGAAGGAGTTGTATCACGATTCTCAAGACTTACTAGCCCACGTCGTTGAGTTGTTCCGACTTTTTTGACATCCTTCACTGATGGTCTTGTAGTCTAGAATAACAAACATTTGGCAACCCTTTGCATCAGACGTAAATCATACATATGCGCGTACATAATTTATGCATAATAATATAATATAATAATGTGTTAATACAGTAATGAGCAATATAATATGTTAATGTCATATAATGAGCAATGTAATGTCATATATAGTAATATAATGTCATGTAATGAGTAATGTAATAATGTTATAATAATACTAATATAAATTTGTAATAATAATGTGCTTAATAAATTATTAGAGAAAAATGAACAGAAAATATTCATGTGGAAGGGGGCTTCGAAAGCCTCTGTTAGGATATAATGTAGCGATTTTTGATTTTGAAGCCTTTGCCTCATATGTTTTTGGGCGTTCATATGGGATATCTTCTTTTCATAATTATGGTAAGTTCTAGCCCTTAAGAGGGAAGAATGACTCTTGGAAAAGGGGGGAGTTGGAGGCCAGAAATACAATCAAGACGATTTTTAGATTACTATCGTATAATTTTTCCATTATCCCTAACCCTTCTGCGTAGATATATGTCTGGATATCAGCAAATGTGCATAAGCATGTGCAAAATTTACTTAAACCGATCGAAAAGTATCCCGCGCACAAAAAGTACAAATTCAGGAGTTCAAGCATGTACATATTAGGGGTAATTTAGCCATCCCCCCCCCCCCCCTAAAAAACATTTTAGGTCATTTGTGGGTACTTGTCTGTTATAGCGCCGACCACTCAAGAAGTGAAGTTAGGTTAATCCTAATAAAATATATCAAAGTATGATAAAAAAAAATATAACAATTGCACATTAGGAGGTGGGGGTAAAGTATAGCGGGTCTGAATGCAAAATGTGTTAGGTACAATTATTCTGCATACTATGAAGTAAGAGTCGTTTTCTAACTTAATATTGTCCAAATAATTTATCCCCCCCCCCCTCCTCACCCTAATGTGCAGATATATTGCCCAAATAATATATTTCCCATCTATTCTGTCACTTTTCTTTGTCTTGTCTCACGATAAGCTGAAGAAACTAATGAGAGAACCGATTCTACAGTGCGTCAATGGATGAACAACTTGAGTGGTCGGCGCCATAACAGACAAGTATCTATTTGTGGATTAACCTATATTCAAGTATAAGACATTGTATGGAAATTCAAAGTTAATTTAGTGAGTTTGAAACAAAGGTTTGTTTTATCTTTTGTTGAATATAAAAGACAAATAGCAAGGTTTAGGAATGTGGTATGTCGTAGCTAAACATAAATTTGACCAAAGGGGGGGGGGGGGGGGGTCTTACGGGATGCTTTCTGAGTGACTGGGTTAAAATACCTAAGAAGTGCATTTTAAAGCTCCAATTCATCAATCATCAGAGGATAAATTTCACGGTCCTCTCTTCTCCCTATGTACTGTTGTACTTATCTTAGCCGAACTTTTCTCTCCAATTTTCTCTTCTTCTCTCAGGCTTACACCACCCAGACAGTCAGGATTTTCTCCAAGGTCATATTTTATATAATTTATCTATTTCATAAGGTTTTTCTCGACTCTAGTCCTTCTGCCCCCTTACCGCGAAACGTAATATCCCTTCGAGAAAAGTACGAGCCTGAAGGATGAGCACTATTTCAAACACACAAAAGGAAGAAGAAACGAACAGATGCACTAGTTGCTTGTCAGCTTAAATAAGTACATCATATGAAGCTTGAGCAACTGTAGCAGCTCCTTTACAACTGCAAAACTACACTGCAAATTGCACAACTGTACAACTGCAAAAAATCTGCAACTGCAGCACAATTGCATGTTCTCAAGAATAATTATAATTATATGGAGTTAGAGGAATTTTCCAAAAAGGTTGTTTAGTTATTATTCATTAAAATAAAATCTTCATAAATAGTGTAAACAAGAAGTAAAACGTTGTAATCCTGAAATAAAACCTTTTATAATCATTTATTATCAGACGAACATAGAGTAATAAAATTATCTCTTGTAGACCCAATATTAAAAATTATGTATCACTTCTAAATTTCTAGGAACAATTCTGCAGACAAAAATCTTGACTTATGCAAGAATGGGTAGCCAGATCTTAGAGACACTTTGAAGATTTATTTTGCAAGGTTTCACTTTTATAACACACAGATTTTGAAAGGTCATCAAAGGTCAGGACTATCCGGAGGAAGGAGTGGAGGGATGTAAGTAATAAAAAATTCACAGAACATATTTAATACATTATGAACAACCATGAAAGTTTATTTTTCAAAAACAAAACCCTAAACCAGATATCCCAAAGTAGCGAAATTAGAATTTTACCCAACATTTTACCTCAGGGACAGGTAGACTAAAGTATGTCATAGGAAGGTATTTTGAAGTACCTGCCTCCACTCCTTCCCCCTCTAGAGAGCAGTGACCTTTGATGACCTTTCAAAATCTTTGTGATCTGACACTGAAACCATGCAAAACAGATCTTCTGCTTTAATTAAGTACAAGAAAACTATTTTCACCTTCACAACTTTACTCAACCCAAATTCATGAGGTTTCAAAGATCTACAAATATATTTCCTAAATTTAGAAAAACCCCATTGATATGGCTTAAAATTCTACTCAAATAATAAGAATTCCATTTTAATAATTAAAACCACAGAAAAAGAAACTGATGACTGAAAATTAAGGTAATATGTTGTTTTGTCAAAATTTCAATAGGCATAACCTGCCCATTAGGAAAATTTTTAAGACTTTGAAATCAGAAGAGTGTTAACATGGAAGCTTAGTAATACCTTCTTAGATTGTGTTGTTGGTATTGGATTCATTACTGAAGGTTTCATTTACCTAACCCCTTTCCAAGACAGCAACAAGCAGTTAAACTAGAATTTTACTATTAATTTTTCTTTCGGATAAAAACCAGTGGTGTTGTTTGAGGATGGCAGGGGAAAAAAGAAAACACTAAGACCATAACATCCTTCCTTTATAAAGTACAATACACTTTAATGATTAGCCTACATTACCATAGTTTTTTCCAATAAATTGGACAAAATAAAATATAATATAGCCCATGAATATGGCCTTTTTGCCCCCCCCAATAAATTGCTGGAATAAAATTCTACTTTAGCTACTTATGGCTATCTTGGAAAGGAGTTAGGTTTGGAAAATGAAATTTTGAAGGATGGATCTACAGGCTGAAGTAAGTCCCAGGATGGTATTTTGGAGTACCTACCTTACTCCTTCTCTCTCTAGAGGGTCCTGAAATTGGCCTACATGACAGGTCTATACTTATTGAACTTTAGACAAGTCAACATTTTACCTTAATTTTTAGTTATCAGTTTCTTTTTCTCTGGCTTTAGTTCTGAAAATGCAATTTTTGTTATTTGATTAGAATTTTAAGCCATGGTTTTTTTTTCAAAATTTAGGAAATGTATTTTCATAAATTTAAGACATTATTCATTTTTATTGAGCAAATTTGTTAATCTAAAAAAATATTTGTATTACTTCATTGATTAAAAGAACTTTTGTTATATTTTTCAATTTTATAACACAGATTTTGAAAGTTCATCAAAGTTCAGTGATATCCGTAGTAGAGAGTGAAGGGCTGGACACCATCAAACCAACACCCAAAATCATTACTACAGTATGCAACAACCTGAAAGTTTATTTTTCAAAAACTGACCCCAAAACAAGATATCCAAAAGTATCTAAACTAGAATTTTACCAAATGTTGTTTTGTTGAAATTTCAAATGGTATAGACCTTAGACCTGTCAAGCAGGCAAATTTCTAAGACTTGGAAATCATAAGATGGTTAATGTGGAAGCTTGGTAATACCTTCCCAAAGTATGGTTTTGGCCCTGGATTCATAACTGAAAGTTTCATTTTCCTAACCTAACCCCTTTTCAAGATAGCAAAAAGTGTAAACAATTTACTTACATTTCTGTCAGTTAGCAGTGTAAAACCTCTTAAGAAATCTGAAAGATAAATTCTCCCCTTGAATGTTCCTTAAAATGACTGGAAGCTTTAGCCTTAAGGAACAATGGTAGATTAGCCTCGTCTCTATAATGCCAAGCATTAACAATTATAATACCAATTACTTGTCTTTTATAATAAATCAATTAATTTTTAATTTTCACCGCATTTATGAACTCCAGTATTTTGATTGAGGAGGGGGGACAAGAGGGGTCTATATCCAAATAGTCAAGCGGCATGGGATATATAATATTTGTTTCTCCACATTATTGGGGGGTGACCGCCCCCCCCCAAACAACACCCCTGATTATGAATTAACTTTTCGATTTTCAGAATAGAATGATTCAGAGGTACTTGTTTTGATTCACATCTCTTATTTAACTTTGATAGTAACTTCACTTTGAAGCTTTACCCTTTTTATCATTTCACTTAGTGCAATTTAATGGTGTTTCAATACTTGCTCTTCTACTAAACAACTGTTTATCTTAGCTAGAAACATTTGAAATCTACCTTCATTTCATAGTAATCACATTTGTTCTCCTCTCTGAAATAGAATTGGAAAGAATCAGGGTTAAGCATTTCAACCAACCTCTGTTCATTTTAAAAAGGAATAGTGCCAGTTGCAGCCTTATTTATCATTTTTGGTGCTTTTACCCTATTTTGGATTTGTTTTGGGAGGGGGATTATTTGATTAATGTGAGGGAGTTACAAGTTATTCTAAATTACACAGTTGACATTGTAAGATAAAAGAGTACCACAATTGAGTGTTTGATTCACTCATCTATCTATTTGAATGCTGATGGGTTCTGATGAAGTTGTGTTACCTTTATCCTAAAATATTACTTATAAATCAAAAGAGGAGAATTTGAAAGTATCTTTTTCTTCTTTACATTAGTTACCTAAATTTACACTTCATAGCAAAGTCAGATCCATCTTTATCTGTGAATTGTTCTAAGAAATTGCTCTAAAAATTGCTCCATTTTTTCTAAAAAAGTTCTTTCACGTTCTTTGTATAATTTGTCCAAAGATGTGAATTGGTTTTGAAAAATTACGTTTTTAGTATCTAAATCAAAAAAGAAAACCGAAGGGAAGTTTTTGTCCCCCTCCCAAATTTTCTTGAATTGGCTGTGCTGTAATTTTCTTATTTTATGAAGCCTTTCTCATCTACCCACACAACCTCCTGTGCTTTATTGAGAGTATAT